>NC_068443.1:317500-430000 GCF_023373465.1 Oncorhynchus keta
TTTGTACCTCAACAGATGAATCCCAAAAAAAAGAGTCGAATATGGGAAATGGCGTGCTACGGCAGCATTTAAGTTCTAGAAAGAGCCCCTGGATTCCAGCGAGCAGAGAAAGCATACCGGTGGGGTCGGACGCAAGAGGAGGGGACCCACGGCTGTTTAAAGTGTGTCTATATCGGGATGTGGATAAATATCACGGGGTCCACAGCTCTGAGTAATCACTCTAAACGTAGCTAGGCTACTTAATCTATCTGTAGCTGTTCACTGTTCAACTGCCTGACTGAGAGTTGCAGAGAGAGCAGCGGTTAAGTTTTCCACTTGCCGCCATATCAGAGGGGTCTCTGTCCCCTGGATATATTTTCATAGCGGATTGACTGACAGGCAGCGTCCGTCAAACACCAGCGGGTTCTCTTCTCTCCAGCGCAGGGCCGCTTCGGGGAAACTATGGGGAAAGATTATTATAAAATCCTGGGGATAGTGAAAGGAGCGGCCGACGAGGATATCAAAAAGGCGTACAGAAAACAGGCTCTGAAATGGCACCCGGACAAAAACAAGGCGGCCAACGCCGAGGAGAAATTTAAGGAGATCGCCGAGGCATATGAAGTCCTCAGTGATCCGAAGAAAAGGGAGATATATGATCAGTATGGAGAGGAAGGTAGGATAATATGACATCCCACATTTCATTGTTGTCTTCTTCTGGTTGTCATTTCACCCACCCGGTCATTGAGCGCACACATCAAAAGGTGCGTGGAATATTATTGGCCATTATCCAATACAGACCGACATTTTAACCACACTGGTTAGAGAAGGCAACAGCATTTCACTCTCATTTAATTGATTTGTAACATTTATTATAATAAACCAATATGCTGCTATTTCCCTTCTTGTCGGAGTAGCGTATCAGTCTGCCCATAATATGCAGACATTGCTCGTGGTTGGTCAGAAATATATAACAGTAATTATTTCCAAATATATTGTCAGATTGTATTATTATTACTGTCAATTACAGTTGAACATGTCAGTATAGAGCTGTTTTGCAGCCCAGTATATACCTGGATCAAATACTATGTACAGTATATACCTGGATCAAATACTATGTACAGTATAGACCTGGATCAAATACTATGTACAGTATATACCTGGATCAAATACTATGTACAGTATATACCTGGATCAATTACTATGTACAGTATATACCTGGATCAAATACTATGTACAGTATATACCTGGATCAAATACTATGTACAGTATATACCTGGATCAAATACTATGTACAGTATATACCTGGATCAAATACTATGTACAGTATATACCTGGATCAAATACTATGTACAGTATATACCTGGATCAAATACTATGTACAGTATATACCTGGATCAAATACTATGTACAGTATATACCTGGATCAAATACTATGTACAGTATATACCTGGATCAAATACTATGTACAGTATATACCTGGATCAAATACTATGTACAGTATATACCTGGATCAAATACTGTGCATGGCAAATATTCCAGCACATTAACTAAGACTATACCATTGGTCCCATTGACTAGGACGAAACCATTGGTCCCATTGACTAGGACTATACCATTGGTCCCATTGACTAGGACGAAACCATTGGTCCCATTGACTAGGACTATACTATTGGTCCCATTGACTAGGACTATACCATTGGTCCCATTGACTAGGACGAAACCATTGGTCCCATTGACTAGGACTATACCATTGGTCCCATTGACTAGAACTATACTATTGGTCCCATTGACTAGGACTATACCATTGGTCCCATTGACTAGGACTATACTATTGGTCCCATTGACTAGGACTATACTATTGGTCCCATTGAATAGGACTATACCATTGGTCCCATTGACTAGGACTATACCATTGGTCCCATTGACTAGGACTATACCATTGGTCCCATTGACTAGGACTATACCATTGGCTCCATTGACTAGAACTATACCATTGGTCCCATTGACTAGGACTATACCATTGGTCCCATTGACTAGGACTATACCATTGGTCCCATTGACTAGGACTATACCATTGGTCCCATTGACTAGGACTATACCATTGGTCCCATTGACTAGGACGAAACCATTGGTCCCATTGACTAGGACTATACCATTGGTCCCATTGACTAGGACTATACCATTGGTCCCATTGACTAGGACTATACCATTGGTCCCATTGACTAGGACTATACCATTGGTCCCATTGACTAGGACTATACCATTGGTCCCATTGACTAGGACTATACCATTGGTCCCATTGACTAGGACTATACCATTGGTCCCATTGACTAGGACTATACTATTGGTCCCATTGACTAGGACTATACTATTGGTCCCATTGACTAGGACTATACCATTGGTCCCATTGACTAGGACTATACCATTGGTCCCATTGACTAGGACTATACCATTGGTCCCATTGACTAGGACTATACCATTGGTCCCATTGACTAGGACTATACTATTGGTCCCATTGACTAGGACTATACCATTGGTCCCATTGACTAGGACTATACCATTGGTCCCATTGACTAGGACTATACCATTGGTCCCATTGACTAGGACTATACCATTGGTCCCATTGACTAGGACTATACCATTGGTCCCATTGACTAGGACTATACCATTGGTCCCATTGACTAGGACTATACCATTGGTCCCATTGTAGGCAGCCGGGCAAACTCAAGTGAAGCGTTGGTGTCAAAGTAGTTGATGTAGCCTACATGTATGTTACAAGCGCCATGCTCTACCAACTGAGCCACAGAAGGACCATGTATGTACGTGACCCAGGTCTAGTAGCCTATAGTACAGCAAGTTATTAGCATTATCTGAATGGTTCCTGACTCCAGTGTCACTCAGGTCTCAAAAGAGCCTATCAATACATATCAGCATTATCTATCAATACATATCAGCATTATCTATCAATACATATCAGCATTATCTATCAATACATTAATTATCTGTGTTATCTATCAATACATATCAGCATTATCTGTGAATACATACAAAAATTATCCATCAATACCTAGATAGCATTATCTATTGTTATCGGTATTATCTATCAATGCATAGGTTATCATCATGATGTATCCATACATATTAGCATTATCTATTGTTATCGGTATTATCTATCAATGCATAGGTTATCATCATGATGTATCCATACATATTAGCATTATCTATTGTTATCGGTATTATCTATCAATGCATAGGTTATCATCATGATCTATCCATACATATTAGCATTATCTATTGTTATCGGTATTATCTATCAATGCATAGGTTATCATCATGATCTATCCATACATATTAGCATTATCTATTGTTATCGGTATTATCTATCAATGCATAGGTTATCATCATGATCTATCCATACATATTAGCATTATCTATTGTTATCAGCATAGTCTATCAATACACAGATTATCATTGTAAATTCATACATATTAGCATTATATATCGATACACAAGTCATCAGCATTATCCATCGATACATAAATCATAAGCATTATCTATCAATACATTAATTATCTGTGTTATCTATCAATGAATATCAGCATTATCTATCAATACACATGTTAACAGCATTATCTATCAATACATTAATTATCTGTGTTATCTATCAATGAATATCAGCATTATCTATCAATACACATGTTAACAGCATTATCTATCAATACATTAATTATCTGTGTTATCTATCAATGAATATCAGCATTATCTATCAATACACATGTTAACAGCATTATCTATCAATGCATTCATTATCTGTGTTATCTATCAATGAATATCAGCATTATCTATCAATACATATGTTTTCAGCATTATCTGCATGGTCTATACATACAAATGTTATCATCATTAGCTATCTATACGTAGGTTATCAGCATTATCCAAATGATGTCATTGTCTCCCAGCTGCTGTCACTCAGGTCTCAGTAGATAATATGTTAAATGCAATGCATTATCTGAATGGTTGTTGACTCCAGTGTCATTTCCTGTCAGGTCTCAAAGGAGGTCCCAGTAGTGGTCCAGATGACCAGGGCAGCAACTTCACCTCCTACACATTCCACGGAGACCCCCATGCCACCTTCGCCACCTTCTTCGGCGGTGCCAACCCTTTCGAGATGTTCTTCGGACGCAAGGCTAACGGGCGCGGTCCGGGCGGAGACGACGAGGACATGGACGTGGACGGCAACGACCCGTTCGGCTCCTTCACCTCATTTAACCTCAATGGGTTCCCTCGGGACCGCCACGTGGGGCTGGGCGGGCAGCAGAGGAGGAAGCAGGACCCGGCCGTCCATCACGAGCTGCGGGTATCGCTGGAGGAAGTGTTTCATGGTTGCACCAAGAGGATGAAGATCAGCAGGAAGAGGATGAACCCTGACGGACGGACCATGAGGACGGAGGATAAGATTCTCACCATAGAGATTAAGAGAGGGTGGAAGGAGGGGACCAAGATCACGTTCCCCAGAGAAGGAGACGAGTCGCCCAATACCATCCCTGCTGATATCGTGTTCGTCATCAAGGACAAGCCCCACATGCACTTTAGAAGGGAGGGGTCGGACATCGTGTACCCGGTGAAAGTTAGTCTACGACAGGTGAGATGGGTTTTTGCTTGGCGGATCGTGGTTAGCCGCCTATTCAAAGTAATAGTAAGGGGAAACACTGCCAATAGAAAGTGATTCAATGTGGAATAACATATTGATTTGGCTGGTTTAGATGCTGTACAACTGTATTTACAGTACCAGTCAAAAGTTTGGACACACCTACTCATTCCAGGGGTATTCTTTATTTTTACTATTTTCTACATTGTAGAATAATAGTGAAGACATCAAAACTATGAAATAACACTTATGGAATCATGTAGTAACCAGAAAAGTGTTAAACAAATCAAAATATATTTTACATTTGAGATTCTTCAAAGTAGCCACCCTTTGCCTTGATGACAGCTTTGCACACTCTTGGCATTCTCTCAACCAGCTTCATGAGGTAGTCACCTGGAATGCATTTCAATTAACAAGTGTGCCTTCTTAAAAGTTCATTTGTGGAGTTTCTTTCCTTCTTAATGCATTTGAGCCAATCAGTTGTGTTGTGGCAAGGTAGGGGTGGTATACAGAAGATAGCCCTATTTGGTAAAAGACCAAGTCCATATTATGGCAAGAACAGCTCAAATAAGCAAAGAGAAACGACAGTCCATCATTACTTTAAGACATGAAGGTCAGTCAATCCGGAAAACTTCAAAAACTTTGAACGTTTCTTCAGGTGCAGTCGCAAAAACCATCAAACGCTATGATGAAACTGGATCTAATGAGGACCGCCACAGGAAAGGAAGACCCAGAGTTATCTCTGCTGCAGAGGATAAGTTCATTAGAGTTAACTGCACCTCGAGGCTGTATAAGGGCTATTTGACCAAGAAGGAGAGTGATGGAGTGCTGCATCAGATGGTCCACAATCACCCAACCTTTTACCCAATTGAGATGGTTTGGGATGAGTTGGACCGCAGAGTGAAGGAAAAGCAGCCAACAAGTGCTCAGCATATGTGGGAACTCCTTCAATAAAATAATTATATGTGAAGCTGGATGAGAGAATGCCAAGAGTGTGCAAAGCTGTCATCAAGGCAAAGGGTGGCTAATTGGAAGAATTGTGAGTGTAAAATATAGTTAGATTTGTTTAACAGTTTTTTGGTTACTACATGATGTAACCAAAAAATGTGTTATTTCATAGTTTTGATGTCTTCACTATTATTCTACAATGTATATGAAAGTGAAAAATAAATATATAAAGGTTAAGTACAAAATATAAAACATTTGCAAATAAGAATTTCTTCCTAACTGACTTGCTTATTTAAATAAAGGTTACATACATTTTTGTTCAAGAAAGGATTGTGTCGAGGCACAGATCTGGGGAAGGGTACCCAAAACATTTCTGCAGCATTGAAGGTCCCCAAGAACACAGTGGCCTCCATCATTCTGAAATGGAAGAAGTTTGGGACCACCAAGACTCTTCATAGAGTTGGCCGCGAGGCCAAACTGACCAATCGGAGGAGAAGGGCCTTGGTCAGGGAGGTGACCAAGAACCTGATGGTCACTCTGACAGAGCTCCAGAGTTCCTCTGTGGAGATGGGAGAACCTTCCAGAAGGACAACCATCTCTGCAGCACTCCACCAATCAGGCCTTTATGGTAGAGTGGCCAGATGGAAGCCACTCCTCAGTAAAAGGCACATGAGAACCCACTTGGAGTTTGCCAAAAGGCACCTAAAGGACAAGATTCTCTGGTCTGATAAAACTGAGATCGAACTCTTTGGCCTGAATGCCAAGCGTCATGTCTGGAAGAAACCTGGCACCATCCCTATGGTGAAGCATGGTGGTGGCAGCATCATGCACTGGGGATGTAATTCAGTGGCAGGAACTGGGAGACTAGTCAGGATCGAGGAAAGATCCTTAAAGAAAACCTGCTCCAGAGCGCTCAGGACCTCAGACTGTGGCGAAGGTTCACCTTCCAACATGACAACAACTCTAAGCACACAGCCAAACTCGACTGACTTGTATTGTCACACGTAGAAGACTTGATGCTGTAATCGCTGCCAAAGGTGCTTCAACAAAGTACTAAGTAAATGTGTAAATGTGATATTTTTATTGTTTTATAAATTTGCTAAAATTTCGAAACATCTGTCATTGCTTTGTCATTATGGGGTGTGTATAGATTCTCTCTCTCTCTCGGTCTCCTTGTCTCCCCTCTCCTCTCTCTCTCTCCTCTTCTCTCTCTCTCCTCTTCTTCTCTCTCTCTCTCCTCTCCTCTCCTCTCCTCCTCTCTGTCTCTCTCTCTCTCTCTCTCTCTCTCTCTCTCTCTCTCTCTCTCTCTCTCTCTCTCTCTCTCAATTCAATTCAAGGGGCTTTATTGGCATGGGAAACGTGTTAACATTGCCAAAGCAAGTGAGGTAGATAATATACAAAAGTGAAATAAACAATAAAAATTAACAGTAAACATTACACATACAGAAGTCTCTCCTCCTCTCCTCTCTCTCTCCTCATCATTTTATCTCTCTCTCTCTTTCCTCCTCTCCTCTCTCTCCTCCTCTCTCTCTCTCTCTCTCTCTTTCCTCCTCTCCTCTCTCTCCTCCTCTCCTCTCTCTCTCTGTCTCTCTCTCTCCTCCTCTCCTCTCTCTCTCTGTCTCTCTCTGTCTCCTCTCTGTCTCTCTCTGTCTCCTCTCCTCTCTCTGTCTCCTCTCTGTCTCTCTCTGTCTCCTCTCTGTCTCTCTCTGTCTCCTCTCCTCTCTCTGTCTCCTCTCCTCTGTCTCTCTCTGTCTCCTCTCTCTCTGTCTCTCTTTCCTCCTCTCCTCTCCTCTCCTCTCCTCTCTCTCTGTCTCCTCTCCTCTCTCTCCGTCTCCTCTCCTCTCTCTCTCCTCTTCTCTTGTTATTCATGTAATGAAAATAGCTTGATGTTAAATCACAGCCTTGTTTATCAGTAATGGAGCATAGTTTCTGCTTGAAGGAAAAGTCCTATTTTAGCACCAAACCAGAAGAGCACATGTTCAATCTGTCAAGGAAATCTAACCACAAATCTGGAGGCGATTACAGACCAATCATAGCTATAATATCTAGTTACAGTATCTTGTGGTTTGTGTGTGTGTGTGTGTGTGTGTGTGTGTGTGTGTGTGTGTGTGTGTGTGTGTGTGTGTGTGTGTGTGTGTGTGTGTGTGTGTGTGTGTGTGTGTGTGTGTGTGTGTGTGTGTGTGTGTGTGTGTGTGTGTCTGAGTCTCTGTCTGTGTGTTGTCCACTCTGCCAACATGTCATTAACTATGTGCCCTCTCCTTTACCTCTTCTAGTCGTTGTGTGGTTGCTCGGTGACGGTGTCTACGATAGACGGGAAGACGTGTAACATGAAGATCACGGATGTGATAAAACCAGGCATGAGACAGACTGTAGCAGGACAGGGCCTCCCCTTACCCAAGAACCCCGAGCAGAGAGGTGACCTGGTGGTGGAGTTTGACGTGAACTTTCCTGAGAGTCTCCCCAGCAACGCCAAGGATGTCCTGAAGAGGCATTTACCTGCTTCCTAGAAGAACAGACACACCGAGAGACACGGAGACACGGAGAGAAAGAGAGACACGGAGAGAAAGAGAGACAGACACACATAGAGACACGGAGAGACAGAGAGACACGGAGAGACAGAGAGACAGAGAGAGACAGAGAGACACGGAGAGACATGGAGAGACAGAGAGACAGAGAGGCACGGAGAGACAGAGAGACAGAGAGACAGAGAGACACGGAGAGACAGAGAGACACGGAGAGACAGAGAGACACGGAGAGACAGAGAGACACGGAGAGACAGAGAGACACGGAGAGACAGAGAGACACGGAGAGACATGGAGAGACAGAGAGACAGAGAGGCACGGAGAGACAGAGAGACACGGAGAGACATGGAGAGACAGAGAGACAGAGAGGCACGGAGAGACAGAGAGACACGGAGAGACAGAGAGACACGGAGAGACAGAGAGACACGGAGAGACAGAGAGACATGGAGAGACAGAGAGACACGGAGAGACAGAGAGACACGGAGAGACATGGAGAGACACGGAGAGACATGGAGAGACAGAGAGACACGGAGAGACAGAGAGACCCGGAGAGACACGGAGAGACAGAGAGACACGGAGAGACAGAGAGACACGGAGAGACAGAGAGACACGGAGAGACAGAGAGACACAGAGAGAAAGAGAGACAGACACACAGAGAGACACGGAGAGACAGAGAGACACGGAGAGAAAGAGAGACAGACACACATAGAGAGACAAAGACACCCAGCGATAGAGACACACAGAGAGACAGACACGGCGAGACACGGCGCGACAGAGAGACAGACACACAGCGAGAGACAGAGACACGCAGCGACAGAGACACACAGAGAGACAGAGACACATAGCGATAGAGATACACAGAGAGACAGAGAGAGAGAGACAGACACAGAGAGACAGACACACACAGACAGACAGACACACAGAGAGAGACAGAGACACGCAGCGACAGAGACACACAGAGAGACAGAGACGCACAGCGATAGAGATACACAGAGAGACAGACACAGAGAGACAGAGAGAGAGAGAGAGAGCCAGACACAGAGAGACAGAGAGAGAGAGAGAGAAAGAGAGAGACAGACACAGAGAGACAGAGAGCGAGAGAGAGAGAGACAGACACACACAGACAGACAGGCACACACAGGGAGACAGAGAAACACAGAGACACACAGACTAACAGACAGACACATACCTGGTGGATAGAAAGTGATGACATCAGGATGCCAGCTTACTCCTCTCTCCTCTAACCCTCTCTCTCCTCTCTCTTTCAACCCTCTCTCTCTCTCATCCTCATCTCAACCTCCTCTCTCTCATCCTCCTCTCTCCCTCATCCTCCTCTCTCTCTCATCCTCCTCTTGCTCCTCTCTCGCTCTCTCTCTCTCTCTCTCCTCTTTCTTTGAAACTCCCCTCTCTCTCTCTCTCCTCTCTCTTTCAACCTCCTGTCTCCTCTTTCTCTCTCTCAACCTCCTCTCTCTCCTCTTTATTAACAGTAAACATTACACATACAGAAGTCTCTCCTCCTCACCTCTCTCTCATCATCTTCTTCTTCTCTCTCTCTCTCTCTCCTCTCTCTTTAAACCTCCTCTGTCTCCTCTTTCTCTCTCCCAAACTACTCTCTCTCTACTCTCTCTTTCTCTCTCTCTCTCATCCTCCTCGCTCTCTCCTCTCTCTTTCAACTTCCTCTCTCTCCATCTCTCTCCTCTCTCTCTCATCCTTATGTCTCTCTCCTCTCTCTTTCAACCTCCTCTCTCTCCTCTTTCTCTATCTCTCTCCTCTCTCTCTCATCCTTATGTCTCTCTCATCTCTCTTTCAACCTCCTCACTCTCATCTTTCTCTCTCTCAACCTCCTCTATCGATCTATCTCTCTCTCATTCAACCTCCTCTCTCTTCTCTCTCTCTCTCATCCTCCTCTCTCTCCTCTCTCATCCTCCTCTCCCTCTCCCTCTCCCCTCTCTCTCATCCTCCTCTCTCTCTCTCCTCTCTCTCATCCTCCTCTCTCTCTCCTCCTCTCTCTCTTCTCTCTCTCTCTCATCCTCCTCTCTCCTCACACATGAGGACAATGATGACTGTTCACAGATCGAGGCCCTTTCTAAAGAATGTGCAATTAATATTTTTTATCTGTTTGGTGTTTTGTCTAAATACAGTGCATGTGGCAAAGTTGATATACGTGGAAGTAAATGTGTTAATATTTGACAGTAAACATTTGATTATTTGGGTCCTTCCCACATTCACCCCATGTTCCTTTCTGTTATGTCTCATTTGATTTGGGGTGCGTCCCAAATGGAACCCTATTCTGTTCATAGTGCACTATGTAGGGAATAGGGCCCCATAGGACTCTGGTCTAAAGTAGTGCACTATGTAGGGAATAGGGCCCCATAGGACTCTGGTCTAAAGTAGTGCACTATATAGGGAATAGGGCCCCATAGGACTCTGGTCTAAAGTAGTGCACTATATAGGGAATAGGGTTCCATAGGACTCTGGTCTAAAGTAGTGCACTATGTAGGGAATAGGGCCCCATAGGACTCTGGTCTAAAGTAGTGCACTATATAGGGAATAGGGCCCCATAGGACTCTGGTCTAAAGTAGTGCACTATATAGGGAATAGGGCCCCATAGGACTCTGGTCTAAAGTAGTGCACTATATATATAGGGAATAGGGTGCCGATTGGGACTAGACATAGTGTGTGCCACGGAATGTAACATTCATTATATACTGTATAATGTAACACAAGACAAGGATGTAGAGATCTGAGGACCGATGGGGTTTGTTCACGAAGTAAATGACGTGGTTTATACTGGCCCCATAGTTCTGGGGGAGATTCACATTAAATGTAAAGTTCAAACAAAGTACTGTACATATTTTCATAATAAACATTTGTAACTCTGAAAGGCATACAGTACTTTACAAATAAAACATTTGGAAATCTCGTTTACACCTCGGAAAGAGCCACAATCATTTCAACACAAAACTCTGATGATATTTATTTTCAGGTTCTGTAACTACACTGTCTGAAGTATAATATAGTGTCAACACAGCCCAGTACAGGTCATGAGGAAATGCATACAGCCTGTGTATGTCTGTATGTGTGTGTATGTCTGTGTGTGTGTCTGTGTGTCTGTCTGTGTGTGTATGTATGTCTGTGTGCGTGTCTGTCTGTGTGTCTGTCTGTCTGTGTGTGTATGTCTGTGTGTGTGTGTGTGTGTATGTCTGTGTGTGTGTGTCTGTCTGTGTGTGTATGTCTGTATGTGTATGTGTATATCTGTGTATGTCTGTCTGTCTGTGTGTGTGTGTGTCCAGCTGCAGTAACCGACGACTGGTTGTCTGTTCCTAACACATCAACAGTGTAACTAACACATCAACAGTGTTCCTAACACATCAACAGTGTTCCTAACACATCAACAGTGTAACTAACACATCAACAGTGTTCCTAACACATCAACAGTGTTCCTAACACATCAACAGTGTTCCTAACACATCAACAGTGTAACTAACACATCAACAGTGTAACTAACACATCAACAGTGTTCCTAACACATCAACAGTGTAACTAACACATCAACAGTGTTCCTAACACATCAACAGTGTAACTAACACATCAACAGTGTTCCTAACACATCAACAGTGTAACTAACACATCAACAGTGTTCCTAACACATCAACAGTGTTCCTAACACATCAACAGTGTAACTAACACATCAACAGTGTAACTAACACATCAACAGTGTAACTAACACATCAACAGTGTTCCTAACACATCAACAGTGTAACTAACACATCAACAGTGTAACTAACACATCAACAGTGTAACTAACACATCAACAGTGTAACTAACACACCAACAGTGTTCCTAACACATTAACAGTGTAACTAACACATCGACAGTGTTCCTAACACATCAACAGTGTAACTAACACATCAACAGTGTAACTAACACATCAACAGTGTAACTAACACACCAACAGTGTTCTAACACATTAACAGTGTAACTAACACATCGACAGTGTTCCTAACACATCAACAGTGTAACTAACACATCAACAGTGTTCCTAACACATCAACAGTGTTCCTAACACACCAACAGTGTAACTAACACATCAACAGTGTTCCTAACACACCAACAGTGTAACTAACACATCGACAGTGTTCCTAACACATCAACAGTGTTCCTAACACATCAACAGTGTTCCTAACACATCAACAGTGTAACTAACACATCAACAGTGTAACTAACACATCAACAGTGTTCCTAACACATCAACAGTGTTCCTAACACATCAACAGTGTTCCTAACACATCAACAGTGTTCCTAACACATCAACAGTGTAACTAACACATCAACAGTGTTCCTAACACATCAACAGTGTAACTAACACATCAACAGTGTAACTAACACATCAACAGTGTTCCTAACACATCAACAGTGTAACTAACACATCAACAGTGTTCCTAACACATCAACAGTGTTCCTAACACATCAACAGTGTTCCTAACACATCAACAGTGTTCCTAACACATCAACAGTGTAACTAACACATCAACAGTGTTCCTAACACATCAACAGTGTTCCTAACACATCAACAGTGTAACTAACACATCAACAGTGTAACTAACACATCAACAGTGTTCCTAACACATCAACAGTGTTCCTAACACATCAACAGTGTTCCTAACACATCAACAGTGTTCCTAACACATCAACAGTGTAACTAACACATCAACAGTGTTCCTAACACATCAACAGTGTAACTAACACATCAACAGTGTTCCTAACACATCAACAGTGTAACTAACACATCAACAGTGTTCCTAACACATCAACAGTGTTCCTAACACATCAACAGTGTTCCTAACACATCAACAGTGTAACTAACACATCAACAGTGTTCCTAACACATCAACAGTGTTCCTAACACATCAACAGTGTAACTAACACATCAACAGTGTTCCTAACACATCAACAGTGTAACTAACACACCAACAGTGTTCCTAACACATCAACAGTGTTCCTAACACATCAACAGTGTAACTAACACATCAACAGTGTAACTAACACATCAACAGTGTTCCTAACACATCAACAGTGTAACTAACACATCAACAGTGTTCCTAACACATCAACAGTGTTCCTAACACATCAACAGTGTTCCTAACACATCAACAGTGTTCCTAACACATCAACAGTGTAACTAACACATCAACAGTGTTCCTAACACATCAACAGTGTTCCTAACACATCAACAGTGTTCCTAACACATCAACAGTGTTCCTAACACATCAACAGTGTAACTAACACATCAACAGTGTAACTAAGACAGAGACGAGCCGTTCCCCCAGGAGACACCACATCACTCAGCCAGATTTATAGGAGCTAAGTGTGGTTAACTGATTATATAGTGCACCCTATTCCCTATATAGTGCACCCTATTCCCTATATAGTGCACCCTAATCCCTATATAGTGCACCCTATTCCCTATATAGTGCACCCTATATAGTACACCCTATTCCCTATATAGTGCACCCTATTCCCTATATAGTGCACCCTATTCCCTATATTGTGCACCCTATATAGTGCACCCTATTCCCTATCAAGGCGAGACCCAGATGCAGACACAGGAAGCAGGTGGTTGGAGTCTTATAGTGTTTATTCATCCAATGGGGGAAGGTCAGAGAATGGTCGTGGACGGGCAAAAAGGTCAAAACCAGATGAATTGACATGATTCATTTTAAGGACTTGCTCATAAAACAATAGATATTTATAGGGCGAGGGAAGTTAAAATCAACACATTCAACAAGGGTACTGCACGCAGCAGTTGTAACAGTTATAAGCACTTAGTAACAAAATGTGTCCTTTGGATGTGTGTTGTTTAGAGTAAAGAAGACGGGGTCTATGGCGCATATCTTCATGGCCCCACCGCCAGGACTCCTGCCCCCACCAAGCCTCTTTTCCCCCGCACAGCATATTGAGACAGAGTCGCTATTGTTCACCGCGGAGCAGCCTGTGTGTGGACCGTGGAACAAGGAAGACACCGCGCCACACGGTCGTCACCTACCTGTTGAATATTACCTAGTGTTTAATGATCGAGTCAGGTGTTGGGTTGACAACTTACTCACTGTCGGAGAATAAAGTCGAACCTGGGGATAAAGGATAGTCAGTCGAGTTTAGTCGAGGTAAAGACCGGATTTATCAACAGACCAGAAACAGATTTATTGACGCCGCCACACGATGCCTTTAGGACTGAGACGAAAGAAGAACAAGTCGAGGGAGAGCTCGAACCTGGTGGAGAATGAGGAGGTCGGTGGACACACCGGTGGGCGCTCCGTGAAGTCGACCGTAAACGGAGCGGGGCTCCCACCGCCACCTGCCAACCTGCGGCCCAAACTAGTGTTCCACACTCAGCTCGCCCACGGCAGCCCCACGGGAAGGATCGAGGGATTTAATAACGTCAAAGAACTCTACGGGAAAATAGCTGAGACGTTCAATTTAAGTCAACCGGAGGTAGGTTTTTTTTTAAACAACTTTTGTAGTTCTAGACCAGTGGTCTCCTACCTTTTCTGTGTC
The DNA here is from genome assembly GCF_023373465.1 of Oncorhynchus keta. Lineage (NCBI taxonomy): Eukaryota > Metazoa > Chordata > Actinopteri > Salmoniformes > Salmonidae > Oncorhynchus > Oncorhynchus keta. The sequence goes on from NC_068443.1 coordinate 332,153, forward strand.
AAGGTCCATTTCTGAGGTAAAATACAAGCTGAGATCTACCGCTCAGACATAAAAAAAAAAAACATGACTTTAAAAAAATGAAGAAGCCTATGCAACATTCACCAATTAAAACACTTCTTTATCAATGAGTTTTGTGCAGCAGGCTACAAGCCCAATACATTATCACTGCATATTGGCTATGCTTGAATTGTTCTTCTCAGACCATTTTGAAATGATCTTTTAGATAATGTAGATATATGATCACACTTCAGTCTTCCAGCTGGTGGCGAAACTCCAAGTCGAACTGCATTATTTCTGACTCATGCACTAATTCATGTTGTTACTCCTATGACCAGAGAAAGTGAAATATTCAGCGATATTAAACAAAGACACAATCCGATAACAATAACAACGGAAGCTTATCGGAACACCGGCCAGCGGTATGATACATGATGCACTTGACTTGCTCTCTGGGCCTGTCTCGGAGGCGGAAGTCTACCTTCAGACTCGTGAAATGCTTCAAAATGGGAACACTGTACCTTCCCTGCGCTTGGCCTGCTAAATCAAGTGCACCTGCCGTCAACAACGCGAAACCAATAGTACAAATAGGAGGCTTTATCGTTGTTTTTTAAACTAAAATGTTTGGTGATCGACTAGAATGCGTTGGAGACCGACCAGTCGATTGCGATCGACCGGGTGGTGACCACTGTTCTAGACGGATAAAAACAAATGCCAGGCCAGTTTAGTGGCCGCGGCGCAAGGTCCGAGCAGGGCCAGAATCCCACACCCTTCATGCTATATTTAATTAATCATTCCACCCATGAGGTCAAAAGACCGTGATTTGGTCATTTGACTGCAGGAAAGGGCTACGCAATAAGGCTCGAGGGGGTTTGGTATATGGCCAATATACCACTGCTAAGGGCTGTTCATAAGCATGACGCAACACAGAGTACCTGGATATTGCCCCTTAGCCGCAATATAGTGGCCATATACCACAAACCCCCCGTGGTGCCTTATTGCTATGATAAACTGGTTACCAAAGTATTTAGAACAGTACAAATTTCTTTTTTTGTGTCTGATATACATTGGCTTTCAGCCAATCAGCATTCAGGGCTCGAACCACCTGGTTTCTTATACATGAGGCTGAGAGAAAAACGTCCTGTTTTAAACCTCAATAATTCTTAAAAAGATGGGACAATTTCAAATTTCTTTCCACAAATATTTGTCTTGATTTTGATAGACCTAAGTATCAGCTGTCACACCATGTAAAAGAATAACCCCCTAATTTAGTACTAATTTCCCCATAAAATGCAACGATCTGGATTTATTTCAACTACGTCAGACCCACACCCAAAAGGCATGCAAATTGTCCAACAAGTGTTAAAAGGCCTTAATTGTTTAATTCTAATATTAGATTATTCAAATATGTAATACAAATCTCCAAACTTCTTTTTGCTTTGTTTTGTAGCACGATGAAATTTGTTAGCATTTTAGCACGTCAGCATTTTGGCACGATTTAGAACATAAAATAATTATAAAGTAAACATTAGGCTTTATGTAACCGATGTGAAATGGCTAGCGAGTTAGCGGTGGTGCATAGCGTTTCAATCGGTGACGTCACTCGCTCTGAGACCTTGAAGTAGCTCTTTTGTTTCTCTTTTGGTCCATTCAACAACAGAGCGATACGATCCTTGTTTCAGCAGGATGTTGTATACCTTATGTATACCTTATGTCATGCCTTATTGGAATGGATTTATTGATAATATCTGTTGGAAAAAAGTTTGGATGTTGCCACAAACATACCTACTTGTTAACAAAATTAAGGAAGTTTCCTTTAAAATGATTCATAAATATTATCCTGCCAACCACTATATGAAGAAGTTTAAGGAAAACATCAAGTCAAATTGCTCCTTTTGTAATGACCACCCAGAAACAGTTGTGCATCTTTTTTGGCATTGTATGCATGTAAGAAAACTGTGGCAAGACATCAGTAGGTTTATAATTGAACACATTTATGAAGATTTTACACTATTGTGGAGAGATGTACTGTTTGGATTCTTTACATACAATAGAAATAAGCGGAATCATTTTTATGTAATTAATTTCATTATTCTTTTGGCCAAATTTCATATACACAAATGTAAATTTACAAACAGAAAGCCACATTTTCGTAACCTACAAAAAGAAATTGAACTGTATTTTAAGACGGTTAAATGCTGTACTAACAAAAAACTGTTAGAATTGTAAGTATATGCATGTCCCTTAAGGTCCTTGTGTAATTGTAATGTGATATTGTACCCCCCAGCCCCGCCCCCAGCCCCAGCCCCGCCCCCAGCCCCGCCCCTAGCTCGATTGTCTATTGTTTGTTATCTATGTATGCTTGTGTTCCCTCATGTGCTTTATGTATTGATTTGTTGTTAATCAAATTAAAAAAAATAATAATAAATAAAAACAAATATTTAAAAAAAGTTGGTTCCCCCCTTTTCCCCCTTAAGGGGTCCTTAAGGGTATAGGTGGCCCTGCTCATTCCTGATTCATTTAGGATTTTAGACAAATATAACAGAGTTGACCAAATCAACGGACACATCTTGTAGGAATCACAGTTTTAAAGTCACAGGGGGCTATTGCAAGAAACTACATATGATCATTGTTCAGCTAATATCTATTATTGTCCGTTTTTAGAATTTTAAACACTTTTTTTTGGAGAGTTTGAAATTGGGATCCTTTGCTCCAGACAATGGCATTTCCAGGCATAGAGCCAACATGGAATTGAATAATATTCAAAGTATTTTAAAAATTCCCCGAAAAGTACGGTGCCTTTAGAAAGTAGTTTTAATACCTACCTTGACTTATTCCACATTTCTTTGGTGTTACAGCCTGAATTCAAAATGGATTAATCATCTGTTTTTCTCTCACCCATCTACACACAATACCACATAATGACAAAGTGAAAACATGTTTTATTTTTATTTTTAGCAAATTTATTGAAAATGAAATACAGAAATATCTCATTCATTTCATCAACCCTGGTTGAGAGAATGCCAAGAGTTTGCAAAGCTGTCATCAAGGCAAAGGGCGGCCACATTGAAAAATATAAAACATAAAATATATTTTAATTTAACACTTTTTTACTTACTACACGATTTCATATGTGTTATTTCATAGTTTTGATGTCTTCACTATTATCATACAGTGTAGAAAATAGTTTAAAAAATACAGAATACCCCTGGAATGAGTAGGTGTGTCCAAACTTTTGACTGGTGCTATAAGTTTACATTGTATTTTAGATTACAGGAGGTAACTCTGGTATAAGTGTTCACTCCCATAAGTCGATACATGTTAGAATCACCTTTGGCAGCGATGACAGCTGTTGAGTCTTTCTGGGTGAGTCTCTAAGAGCTGTTGAGCCTTTCTGGGTGAGTCTCTAAGAGCTGTTGAGTCTTTCTGGGTGAGTCTCTAAGAGCTGTTGAGTCTTTCTGGGTGAGTCTCTAAGAGCTGTTGAGTCTTTCTGGGTGAGTCTCTAAGAGCTGTTGAGCCTTTCTGGGTGAGTCTCTAAGAGCTGTTGAGTCTTTCTGGGTGCGTCTCTAAGAGCTGTTGAGCCTTTCTGGGTGAGTCTCTAAGAGCTGTTGAGCCTTTCTGGGTGATTCTCTAAGAGCTGTTGAGCCTTTCTGGGTGAGTCTCTAAGAGCTGTTGAGCCTTTCTGGGTGAGTCTCTAAGAGCTGTTGAGTCTTTCTCTGGGTGAGTCTCTAAGAGCTGTTGAGTCTTTCTGGGTGAGTCTCTAAGAGCTGTTGAGTCTTTCTGGGTGAGTCTCTAAGAGCTGTTGAGTCTTTCTGGGTGAGTCTCTAAGAGCTGTTGAGTCTTTCTGGGTGGGTCTCTAAGAGCTGTTGAGTCTTTCTGGGTGAGTCTCTAAGAGCTGTTGAGCCTTTCTGGGTGAGTCTCTAAGAGCTGTTGAGTCTTTCTGGGTGAGTCTCTAAGAGCTGTTGAGTCTTTCTGGGTGAGTCTCTAAGAGCTGTTGAGCCTTTCTGGGTGAGTCTCTAAGAGCTGTTGAGTCTTTCTGGGTGAGTCTCTAAGAGCTGTTGAGCCTTTCTGGGTGAGTCTCTAAGAGCTGTTGAGTCTTTCTGGGTGAGTCTCTAAGAGCTGTTGAGTCTTTCTGGGTGAGTCTCTAAGAGCTGTTGAGCCTTTCTGGGTGAGTCTCTAAGAGCTGTTGAGCCTTTCTGGGTGAGTCTCTAAGAGCTGTTGAGCCTTTCTGGGTGAGTCTCTAAGAGCTGTTGAGTCTTTCTGGGTGAGTCTCTAAGAGCTGTTGAGTCTTTCTGGGTGAGTCTCTAAGAGCTGTTGAGTCTTTCTGGGTGAGTCTCTAAGAGCTGTTGAGTCTTTCTGGGTGAGTCTCTAAGAGCTGTTGAGTCTTTCTGGGTGAGTCTCTAAGAGCTGTTGAGTCTTTCTGGGTGAGTCTCTAAGAGCTGTTGAGTCTTTCTGGGTGAGTCTCTAAGAGCTGTTGAGCCTTTCTGGGTGAGTCTCTAAGAGCTGTTGAGTCTTTCTGGGTGAGTCTCTAAGAGCTGTTGAGTCTTTCTGGGTGAGTCTCTAAGAGCTGTTGAGTCTTTCTGGGTGAGTCTCTAAGAGCTGTTGAGTCTTTCTGGGTGAGTCTCTAAGAGCTGTTGAGTCTTTCTGGGTGAGTCTCTAAGAGCTGTTGAGTCTTTCTGGGTGAGTCTCTAAGAGCTGTTGAGTCTTTCTGGGTGAGTCTCTAAGAGCTGTTGAGTCTTTCTGGGTGAGTCTCTAAGAGCTGTTGAGTCTTTCTGGGTGAGTCTCTAAGAGCTTTCCACACCTGGATTGTGTGACATTTGCTCATTATTCTTTTCAAAATTCTTCAAACTCGATCAAATTGTTTGTGGATCATTGCTAGACAACTATTTTCAGGTCTTGCAGGTGTATCTGACGTGTACAGGTGTATCTGAGGTTTTACTGGATGGGATAACACCAGTCACAGGTGTATCTGACATGTACAGGTGTATCTGAGGTTTTACTGGGTGGGATAACACCAGTCACAGGTGTATCTGAGGTTTTACTGGGTGGGATAACACCAGTCACAGGTGTATCTGAGGTTTTACTGGGTGGGATAACACCAGTCACAGGTGTATCTGAGGTTTTACTGTGTGGGATAACACCAGTCACAGGTGTATCTGACGTGTACAGGTGTATCTGAGGTTTTACTGGGTGGGATAACACCAGTCACAGGTGTATCTGAGGTTTTACTGGGTGGGATAACACCAGTCACAGGTGTATCTGAGGTGTACAGGTGTATCTGAGGTTTTACTGGATGGGATAACACCAGTTACAGGTGTATCTGAGGTTTTACTGTGTGGGATAACACCAGTCACAGGTGTATCTGAGGTGTACAGGTGTACCTGATGTTTTACTGGGTGGGATAACACCAGTCACAGGTGTATCTGAGGTTTTACTGGATGGGATAACACCAGTTACAGGTGTATCTGAGGTTTTACTGGGTGGGATAACACCAGTCACAGGTGTATCTGAGGTTTTACTGGGTGGGATAACACCAGTCACAGGTGTATCTGACGTGTACAGGTGTATCTGAGGTTTTACTGGGTGGGATAACACCAGTCACAGGTGTATCTGAGGTTTTACTGGGTGGGATAACACCAGTCACAGGTGTATCTGAGGTTTTACTGGGTGGGATAACACCAGTCACAGGTGTATCTGATGTGTACAGGTGTATCTGAGGTTTTATTGGATGGGATAACACCAGTCACAGGTGTATCTGAGGTTTTACTGTATCTGAGGTGGGATAACACCAGTCACAGGTGTATCTGAGGTTTTACTGGGTGGGATAACACCAGTCACAGGTGTATCTGAGGTTTTACTGGATGGGATAACACCAGTTACAGGTGTATCTGAGGTTTTACTGGGTGGGATAACACCAGTCACAGGTGTATCTGAGGTTTTACAGGGTTTTACTGGGATAACACCAGTTACAGGTGTATCTGATGTTTACTGTAACAGTGTATCTGACGTGTACAGGTATCTGAGGTTTTACTGGGTGGGATAACACCAGTCACAGGTGTATCTGAGGTGTACAGGTGTATCTGAGGTTTTACTGGGTGGGATGGGATAACACCAGTTACAGGTGTATCTGAGGTTTTACTGGATGGGATAACACCAGTCACAGGTGTATCTGAGGTTTTACTGGGTGGGATAACACCAGTCACAGGTGTATCTGACGTGTACAGGTGTATCTGAGGTTTTACTGGGTGGGATAACACCAGTCACAGGTGTATCTGACGTGTACAGGTGTATCTGAGGTTTTACTGGATGGGATAACACCAGTCACAGGTGTATCTGAGGTTTTACTGGGTGGGATAACACCAGTCACAGGTGTATCTGACGTGTACAGGTGTATCTGAGGTTTTACTGGGTGGGATAACACCAGTCACAGGTGTATCTGAGGTTTACAGGTGTATCTGAGGTTTTACTGGGTGGGATAACACCAGTCACAGGTGTATCTGAGGTGTACAGGTGTATCTGAGGTTTTATTGGTTTTATGGGATAACACCAGTCACAGGTGTATCTGACGTGACAGGTGTTCTGACTTTACTGGGTGGGATAACACCAGTCACAGGTGTATCTGAGGTTTTGAGGTTTTACTGGGTGGGATAACACCAGTCACAGGTGTATCTGAGGTTACAGGTGTATCTGAGGTTTTACTGGGATAACACCAGTTACAGGTGTATCTGAGGTTTTACTGGATGGGATAACACCAGTTACAGGTGTATCTGAGGTTTTACTGTGTGGGATAACACCAGTCACAGGTGTATCTGAGGTGTACAGGTGTATCTGAGGTTTTACTGGGTGGGATAACACCAGTCACAGGTGTATCTGAGGTTTTACTGGATGGGATAACACCAGTTACAGGTGTATCTGAGGTTTTACTGGGTGGGATAACACCAGTCACAGGTGTATCTGAGGTGTACAGGTGTATCTGAGGTGTACAGGTGTATCTGAGGTTTTACTGGGTGGGATAACACCAGTCACAGGTGTATCTGACGTGTACAGGTGTATCTGAGGTTTTACTGGGTGGGATAACACCAGTCACAGGTGTATCTGAGGTTTTACTGGGTGGGATAACACCAGTCACAGGTGTATCTGAGGTTTTACTGGGTGGGATAACACCAGTCACAGGTGTATCTGACGTGTACAGGTGTATCTGAGGTTTTACTGGGTGGGATAACACCAGTCACAGGTGTATCTGAGGTTTTACTGGGTGGGATAACACCAGTTACAGGTGGTGTATCTGAGGTTTTACTGGGTGGGATAACACCAGTCACAGGTGTATCTGAGGTGTACAGGTGTATCTGAGGTTTTACTGGGTGGGATAACACCAGTTACAGGTGTATCTGAGGTGTACAGGTGTATCTGAGGTTTTACTGGGTGGGATAACACCAGTCACAGGTGTATCTGAGGTGTACAGGTGTATCTGAGGTTTTACTGGGTGGGATAACACCAGTCACAGGTGTATCTGACGTGTACAGGTGTATCTGAGGTTTTACTGGGTGGGATAACACCAGTCACAGGTGTATCTGACGTGGATAACACCAGTCACAGGTGTATCTGAGGTGTACAGGTGTATCTGAGGTTTTACTGGGTGGGATAACACCAGTCACAGGTGTATCTGACGTGTACAGGTGTATCTGAGGTGTACAGGTGTATCTGAGGTTTTACTGGGTGGGATAACACCAGTCACAGGTGTATCTGACGTGTACAGGTGTATCTGATGTGTACAGGTGTATCTGAGGTTTTACTGGGTGGGATAACACCAGTCACAGGTGTATCTGATGTTTTAGGGTTGTACCTACAGGTGGGCTGTGGTCTCTGTTTACACTACAGGACCAGAAGTGTGTGGACACCTGCTCTTCGAACATCTCATTCCAAAATTATGGGCCTTCATTTGCAGTTCGTCTCCCCTTTGCTGCTATAACAGCCTCCACTCTTCTGGGAAGGCTTTCCACTAGATGTTGGAACATTGCTGCTATAACAGCCTCCACTCTTCTGGGGAAGGCTTTCCACTAGATGTTGGAACATTGCTGCTATAACAGCCTCCATCCACTCTTCTGGGAAGACTTTCCACTAGATGTTGGAACATTGCTGCTATAACAGCCTCCACTCTTCTGGGGAAGGCTTTCCACTAGATGTTGGAACATTGCTGCTATAACAGCCTCCACTCTTCTGGGAAGACTTTCCACTAGATGTTGGAACATTGCTGCTATAACAGCCTCCACTCTTCTGGGAAGGCTTTCCACTAGATGTTGGAACATTGCTGCTATAACAGCCTCCACTCTTCTGGGAAGGCTTTCCACTAGATGTTGGAACATTGCTGCTATAACAGCCTCCACTCTTCTGGGAAGACTTTCCACTAGATGTTGGAACATTGCTGCTATAACAGCCTCCACTCTTCTGGGAAGGCTTTCCACTAGATGTTGGAACATTGCTGCTATAACAGCCTCCACTCTTCTGGGAAGGCTTTCCACTAGATGTTGGAACATTTCTGCTATAACAGCCTCCACTCTTCTGGGAAGACTTTCCACTAGATGTTGGAACATTGCTGCTATAACAGCCTCCATCCACTCTTCTGGCTTTCCACTAGATGTCGGAACATTGCTGCTATAACAGCCTCCACTCTTCTGGGAAGACTTTTCACTAGATGTTGGAACATTGCTGCTATAACAGCCTCCATCCACTCTTCTGGCTTTCCACTAGATGTCGGAACATTGCTGCTATAACAGCCTCCACTCTTCTGGGAAGACTTTTCACTAGATGTTGGAACATTGCTGCTATAACAGCCTCCACTCTTCTGGGAAGGCTTTCCACTAGATGTTGGAACATTGCTGCTATAACAGCCTCCACTCTTCTGGGAAGGCTTTCCACTAGATGTTGGAACATTGCTGCTATAACAGCCTCCACTCTTCTGGGGAAGGCTTTCCACTAGATGTTGGAACATTGCTGCTATAACAGCCTCCACTCTTCTGGGAAGACTTTCCACTAGATGTTGGAACATTGCTGCTATAACAGCCTCCACTCTTCTGGGAAGGCTTTCCACTAGATGTTGGAACATTTCTGCTATAACAGCCTCCACTCTTCTGGGAAGACTTTCCACTAGATGTTGGAACATTGCTGCTATAACAGCCTCCACTCTTCTGGGAAGGCTTTCCACTAGATGTTGGAACATTTCTGCTATAACAGCCTCCACTCTTCTGGGAAGGCTTTCCACTAGATGTTGTAACATTGCTGCTATAACAGCCTCCACTCTTCTGGGAAGACTTTTCACTAGATGTTGGAACATTGCTGCTATAACAGCCTCCACTCTTCTGGGAAGGCTTTCCACTAGATGTTGGAACATTGCTGCTATAACAGCCTCCACTCTTCTGGGAAGGCTTTCCACTAGATGTTGGAACATTTCTGCTATAACAGCCTCCACTCTTCTGGGAAGACTTTCCACTAGATGTTGGAACATTGCTGCTATAACAGCCTCCATCCACTCTTCTGGCTTTCCACTAGATGTTGGAACATTGCTGCTATAACAGCCTCCACTCTTCTGGGAAGGCTTTCCACTAGATGTTGGAACATTTCTGCTATAACAGCCTCCACTCTTCTGGGAAGGCTTTCCACTAGATGTTGTAACATTTCTGCTATAACAGCCTCTACGCTTCTGGCTTTCCACTAGATGTTGGAACATTGCTGCAGGGACTTACTTCCATTCAGCCACAAGAGCATTAGTGATGTTGGGCGATTAGGCCTGGCTTGCAGTCGGCGTTCCAATTAATCCAAAAGGTTTTCAATGGGGTTGAGGTCACAGCTCTGTGCAGGTGAGGTGATGTGATGTTTTGTTTCTATAGTCGGAAGGAAAAACTCCTGTCCCCTTCATAAAGGTCTTTATCAAGGGATGTTTTGTTTCTATAGTCGGAAGGAAAAACTCCTGTCCCCTTCATAAAGGTCTTTATCAAGGGATGTTTTGTTTCTATAGTCGGAAGGAAAACTCCAGATCCAAAGAAATGTCCCTTTTCCTGAAGCGTTTTATTTGTGTCATTATCATAATGATCATCATGTAGGCATTACTCATTCTGAAGCACAGAGCATCCATGTCAATGATCAACCGGACTTAATGCTGATGGGCTGTATTCGCTGTCAACCACCAGACCTACAGTACATGACCCTAACAGCTCTTCCTGTCAACAACCAGACCTACAGTACATGACCCGAACAGCTGTTCCTGTCAACCACCAGACCTACAGTACATGACCCTAACAGCTCTTCCTGTCAACAACCAGACCTACAGTACATGACCCGAACAGCTCTTCCTGTCAACAACCAGACCTACAGTACATGACCCTAACAGCTGTTCCTGTCAACCACCAGACCTACAGTACATGACCCGAACAGCTCTTCCTGTCAACCACCAGACCTACAGTACATGACCCTAACAGCTGTTCCTGTCAACCACCAGACCTACAGTACATGACCCTAACAGCTGTTCCTGTCAACCACCAGACCTACAGTACATGACCCGAACAGCTGTTCCTGTCAACCACCAGACCTACAGTACATGACCCTAACAGCTGTTCCTGTCAACCACCAGACCTACAGTACATGACCCGAACAGCTCTTCCTGTCAACCACCAGACCTACAGTACATGACCCGAACAGCTCTTCCTGTCAACCACCAGACCTACAGTACATGACCCTAACAGCTCTTCCTGTCAACAACCAGACCTACAGTACATGACCCGAACAGCTCTTCCTGTCAACCACCAGACCTACAGTACATGACCCGAACAGCTCTTCCTGTCAACCACCAGACCTACAGTACATGACCCTAACAGCTCTTCCTGTCAACAACCAGACCTACAGTACATGACCCTAACAGCTCTTCCTGTCAACCACCAGACCTACAGTACATGACCCGAACAGCTGTCAACAACGAGACCTACAGTACATGACCCTAACAGCTGTTCCTGTCAACAACCAGACCTACAGTACATGACCCTAACAGCTGTCAACAACCAGACCTACAGTACATGACCCTAACAGCTCTTCCTGTCAACCACCAGACCTACATACAGTACATGACCCTAACAGCTGTTCCTGTCAACCACCAGACCTACAGTACATGACCCGAACAGCTCTTCCTGTCAACCACCAGACCTACAGTACATGACCCTAACAGCTGTTCCTGTCAACCACCAGACCTACAGTACATGACCCGAACAGCTGTTCCTGTCAACCACCAGACCTACAGTACATGACCCGAACAGCTCTTCCTGTCAACCACCAGACCTACAGTACATGACCCTAACAGCTCTTCATGTCCCAGTTCTTCTATAGCCTGTATACTGTCACCCATTGAGCATGTTTGGGATGCTCTGGATCAACGTGTACGACAGCACGTTCCAGTTCCCGCCAATATCCAGTCAGACAGACAGACAGTCAGACAGACAATCAGTCAGACAGACAGTCAGTCAGTCACGCAGTCAGACAGAAAGACAGACAGTCAGACAGTCAGTCATACAGTCAGACAGACAGTCAGACAGTCACGCAGTCAGACAGTCAGACAGACAGTCAGTCAGTCATGCAGTCAGACAGTCAGACATACAGTCAGACAGACAGTCAGACAGGCACGCAGTCAGACAGTCAACAGTCAGACATACAGTCAGACAGACCCCTCAGACAGTCACGCAGTCAGACAGTCACGCAGTCAGACAGTCAGACAGTCAGACAGTCAGACATACAGTCAGACAGACAGTCAGACAGTCAACGCAGTCAGACAGTCAGACAGTCAGACAGTCAGACATACAGTCAGACAGACAGTCAGACATACAGTCAGACAGTCAGACAGTCAGACATACAGTCAGACAGACAGTCAGACAGTCACGCAGTCAGACAGTCAGACAGTCAGACAGTCAGACATACAGTCAGACAGACAGTCAGACAGACAGTCAGACAGTCAGACATACAGTCAGACAGACAGTCAGACAGTCACGCAGTCATGCAGTCAGACAGTCAGACAGTCAGTCACGCAGTCAGACAGTCAGACATACAGTCAGACAGACAGTCAGACAGACAGTCAGACAGTCACGCAGTCAGACAGTCAGACAGTCAGACATACAGTCAGACAGACAGTCAGACATACAGTCAGACAGTCAGACAGTCAGACATACAGTCAGACAGTCATGCAGTCAGACAGTCAGACATACAGTCAGACAGACAGTCAGACAGGCACGCAGTCAGACAGTCAGACAGACAGTCAGTCAGTCACGCAGTCAGACAGTCAGTCACGCAGTAAGACAGTCGGTCAATGAATGATCAGATTCATCTGAACTTCCTTCATCTTGGCTGGGCAAATTAACACAGCATCTGTCATGTCAGCATATCATTGCACATCTAGGTCAGCCATTAGAAATATTCCATGGTTTTCTCATGAGATGAAGCAACACAATTCCTTAAACAAGTTATATCGGTATTCAGTTAGTTAAATACAGTATTCAGTTAGTTAAATACAGTATTCAGTTAGTTATATACAGTATTCAGTTAATTATATACAGTATTCATTTAGTTAAATACAGTATTCAGTTAGTTACATGATAAAATACAGTATTCAGTTATTTATATACAGTATTCAGTTAGTTATATACAGTATTCAGTTAATTATATACAGTATTCAGTTAGTTAAATACAGTATTCAGTTAGTTAAATACAGTATTCAGTTAGTTATATACAGTATTCAGTTAGTTATATACAGTATTCAGTTAGTTAAATACAGTATTCAGTTATTTATATACAGTATTCAGTTAGTTATATACAGTATTCAGTTAGTTAAATACAGTATTCAGTTAGTTATATACAGTATTCAGTTAGTTAAATACAGTATTCAGTTAATTATATACAGTATTCAGTTAGTTATATACAGTATTCCATTAGTTAAATACAGTATTCAGTTAATTATATACAGTATTCAGTTAGTTACATACAGTATTCAGTTAGTTATATACAGTATTCAGTTAATTATATACAGTATTCAGTTAGTTATATACAGTATTCAGTTAGTTATATACAGTATTCAGTTAGTTAAATACAGTATTCAGTTAGTTACATACAGTATTCAGTTAGTTATATACAGTATTCAGTTAGTTACATACAGTATTCAGTTAGTTATATACAGTATTCAGTTAGTTATATACAGTATTCAGTCAGTTACATTATATATACAAAAGTATATGGACACGCCTTCGAATTAGTGGATTCAGCTATTTCAGGCTCACCCGTTGCTGACAGGTGTATAAAATCGAGCACAATGCCATGCAATCTCCATAGACAAACATTGGCAGTGTAATGGTCTTACTGAAGAGCTCAGTGACTTTGGCATCGTCATAGGATGCCACGCTTCCAACAAGTCACTTCGTCAAATTTCTGCCCTGCTGGAGCTGCTCCCCGGTCAACTGTAAGTGCTGTTATTGTGAAGTGGAAACGTCTAAGAGCAACAACGGCTCAGCCGCGAAGTGGTAGACCACACAAGCTGAGCAGTACTGGTACCCTGTATATATAACCATGTTATTACCTCATACCGGCACATCGACTCAGTACTGGTACCCTGTATATATAGCCATGTTGTTACCTCATACCCTGCACATCGACTCAGTACTGGTACCCTGTATATATAACCATGTTATTACCTCATACCCTGCACATCGACTCAGTACTGGTACCCTGTATATATAGCCATGTTATTACCTCATACCCTGCACATCGACTCAGTACTGGTACCCTGTATATATAGCCATGTTATTACCTCATACCCTGCACATCGACTCAGTACTGGTACCCTGTATATATAGCCATGTTATTACCTCATACCCTGCACATAGACTCAGTACTGGTACCCTGTATATATAACCATGTTATTACCTCATACCCTGCACATCGACTCAGTACTGGTACCCTGTATATATAGCCATGTTATTACCTCATACCCTGCACATCGACTCAGTACTGGTACCCTGTATATATAGCCATGTTATTACCTCATACCCTGCACATCGACTCAGTACTGGTACCCTGTATATATAACCATGTTATTACCTCATACCCTGCACATCGACTCAGTACTGGTACCCTGTTTTTAAATAGCCATGTTATTACCTCATACCCTGCACATCAACTCAGTACTGGTACCCTGTATATATAACCATGTTATTACCTCATACCCTGCAAATCGACTCAGTACTGGTACCCTGTATATATAACCATGTTATTACCTCATACCCTGCACATCGACTCAGTACTGGTACCCTGTATATATAGCCATGTTATTACCTCATACCCTGCACATCGACTCAGTACTGGTACCCTGTTTTTAAATAGCCATGTTATTACCTCATACCCTGCACATCGACTCAGTACTGGTACCCTGTATATATAGCCATGTTATTACCTCATACCCTGCACATCGACTCAGTACTGGTACCCTGTATATATAACCATGTTATTACCTCATACCCTGCACATCGACTCAGTACTGGTACCCTGTATATATAGCCATGTTATTACCTCATACCCTGCACATCGACTCAGTACTGGTACCCTGTATATATAACCATGTTATTACCTCATACCCTGCACATCGACTCAGTACTGGTACCCTGTATATATAACCATGTTATTACCTCATACCCTGCACATCGACTCAGTACTGGTACCCTGTATATATAGCCATGTTATTACCTCATACCCTGCACATCGACTCAGTACTGGTACCCTGTATATATAACCATGTTATTACCTCAACCCTGCACATTGACTCAGTACTGGTACCCTGTATATATAGCCATGTTGGATTACCTCATACCCTGCACAGGTCGACTCAGTACTGGTTCCCTTATATATAGCCATGTTATTACCTCATACCCTGCACATCGACTCAGTACTGGTACTGAAATGCATCCCCATAGCATGTTATTACCTCATACCCTGCACATCGATTCAGTACTGGTACCCTGTATATATAACCATGTTATTACCTCATACCCTGCACATCGACTCAGTACTGGTACCCTGTATATATAGCCATGTTATTACCTCATACCCTGCACATCGACTCAGTACTGGTACCCTGTATATATAGCCATGTTATTACCTCATACCCTGCACATCGACTCAGTACTGGTACCCTGTATATATAGCCATGTTATTACCTCATACCCTGCACATCGACTCAGTACTGGTACCCTGTATTATAGCCATGTTATTACCTCATACCCTGCACATCGACTCAGTACTGGTACCCTGTTTTTAAATAGCCATGTTATTACCTCATACCCTGCACATCGACTCAGTACTGGTACCCTGTATATATAACCATGTTATTACCTCATACCCTGCACATCAACTCAGTACTGGTACCCTGTATATATAGCCATGTTATTACCTCATACCCTGCACATCGACTCAGTACTGGTACCCTGTATATATAACCATGTTATTACCTCATACCCTGCACATCGACTCAGTACTGGTACCCTGTATATATAGCCATGTTATTACCTCATACCCTGCACATCGACTCAGTACTGGTACCCTGTATATATAGCCATGTTATTACCTCATACCCTGCACATCGACTCAGTACTGGTACCCTGTATATATAGCCATGTTATTACCTCATACCCTGCACATCGACTCAGTACTGGTACCCTGTATATATAACCATGTTGTTCTGAAGCCACTCCAGCATTGCTTTGGCTGTATGCTTGGGGTCATTGTCCTGTTGGAATGTAAATATTCACCCCAGTCTAAGGTCGTTTGCTCTCTGAAGGTTCTCTTCAAGGATTTGCCTGTATTTGGCTCCATTCATGGTTCCCTCTGTCCTTAGTCTCCCAGTCCCTGCTGCTGAAATGCATCCCCATAGCATGATGCTGCCACCACCATGCTTCACGGTAGGGATGGTGTTAGACGGGTGATGAGCCGGAATAAGTCAAAATGTGGAATAAGTCAATGGGTATGAATACTTTCCTATGGCACTGTACATTGTCCTGTATGGTTCAGTTGGTAGAGCATGGCGCTAGCACCGCCAGGGTTGTGGGCTCAGTTGGTAGAGCATGGCGCTAGCACCGCCAGGGTTGTGGGCTCAGTTGGTAGAGCATTTTCTAGATGCACTGTACCTGGGTTGAATGGGCTCAGTTCTATTCCCAGCCTCTCTACCTCTAGTTCTAACTCCCAGTTCTACCTCCCTCAGTTCTACCTCCCTCAGTTCTACCTCCCTCAGTTCTACCTCCCCTCAGTTCTACCTCCCTCAGTTCTCCTCCAGGGTTCTACCTCCCATTCTTTACCCACCCTCAGTCCTAAATCACTTTTCTACCCTCTATCTCCTAATAGTTACCTCCCACAGTTCTAGATCTACCTCCACCCTTTCATTCTACACTCCCTCAGTTCTACATCCCACAGTTCTACCCACACAGTGTCTTACCTCCTCATGTTCTACCTCCAGTTTCTTACCTCTCATCTTGAATGACCTCCCACAGTTCTAACTCCTCAGTTCTAGACAGTTCTATCACACAGTCTCTACCTCATGTTTTTTTTACACCTTTCTTACCTCCAGTTCTACCTCCCTCAGTTCTACCTCCATGTTTTCTACCTCCCTCAGTTCTAGCCTGTGTGAGATGGCAGGACGTGGGAGAAAGAGGAGGGAGGTAGAGGGAGGAGAAGAGGGATAAGGGAGGAGAGGAGGTTGAGGTGGATGTGTCCTTGTGAGTCAGGCCGGTAAATCACAGGTGTGTCTTAACTGTGTTGTGTGTGTGTGTGTGTGTGTGTGTTACCTGTGTGTGTGTGTGTGTCACACTGTGTGTGTGTGTGTGTGTGTGTGTGTGTGTGTGTTTGTGTGTGTTAGCATGTGTGTGTCACACTTGTCTTACCTCTGTGTGCATGTTGACAGACAGAGGTCTTATCTCTGTGCAGAACATCACACTAGAGCAAGGATGAGAAGAGAGAGAGACATGAAAGAGAAGTGTCAGAGGGAGAGCGAGCATGAAGGCCCTGATTTCATTGACAGCGTATTCTACTGTTTGTCTCTCCCATGGCCTTCTGGGTAATGGCCTGACCTGCTACATGAGAACAGGTAGGTAGGCATCACTCTCTCACAATTAAAATCTGTTGAATTTTAATGAGCCTCTAATTGTGTGAGAGAGAGAAGAGCTGGAGAAAGGAAGAGAAGAGAGATAGTCACGAATCAAACGTTTATATTTTCTAATGCACTGTACCTGTGAATGGCCCAGGCTCCTTCATTCTATTCCCACCCCCTCTCCTCTCTCTCTCTAATGTCCACATCACCTCTCTTACCTCTCTCTCTCTAATACTCCACCCCTCTCCTCTGTCTCTCTTGACTCCACCCCTCTCCTCTCTCTGCTCTTTGACTTTGTCCTCTCTCTCTCTAGCATGTTGACTCCACCCCTCTCCTCTCTTCTCTGTAATGACATCACCCCCTGTCTTCTCTCTGTTCATGTTGACTTTCCCTTGTCTTACTCTGTTAGCATGTTGACCCCCTCACACTCTGTCTTACCTCTGTTAGCATGTTGACATCATTTACCTCTCTCATCTAACACTTGTCTTACCTCTGTTAGCATGTTGACATCACACTTGTCTTACCTCTGTTAGCATGTTGACATCACACTTGTCTTGTCTCTGTTAGCATGTTGACATCACACTTGTCTTACCTCTGTTAGCATGTTGACATCACACTTGTCTTACCTCTGTTAGCATGTTGACATCACACTTGTCTTACCTCTGTTAGCATGTTGACATCACACTTGTCTTACCTCTGTTAGCATGTTGACATCACACTTGTCTTACCTCTGTTAGCATGTTGACATCACACTTGTCTTACCTCTGTTAGCATGTTGACATCACACTTGTCTTACCTCTGCATAGCATGTTGACATCACACTTGTCTTACCTCTGTTAGCATGTCTGACCTCTCATGTTGACATCACACTTGTCTTACCTCTGTTAGCATGTTGACATCACACTTGTCTTACCTCTGTTAGCATGTTGAGTCATGTTGATGTTGACATCACACTTGTCTTACCTCTGTTAGCATGTTGACATCACACTTGTCTTACCTCTGTTAGCATGTTGACATCACACTTGTCTTACCTCTGTTAGCATGTTGACATCACACTTGTCTTACCTCTGTTAGCATGTTGACATCACACTTCTCTTACCTCTGTCTAGCATGTTGACATCACACTTGTCTTACCTCTGTTAGCATGTTGACATCACACTTGTCTTACCTCTGTTAGCATGTTGACATCACACTTGTCTTACCTCTGTTAGCATGTTGACATCACACTTGTCTTACCTCTGTTAGCATGTTGACATCACACTTGTCTTACCTCTGTTAGCATGTTGACATCACACTTGTCTTACCTCTGTTAGCATGTTGACATCACACTTGTCTTACCTCTGTTAGCATGTTGACATCACACTTGTCTTACCTCTGTTAGCATGTTGACATCACACTTGTCTTACCTCTGTTAGCATGTTGACATCACACTTGTCTTACCTCTGTTAGCATGTTGACATCACACTTGTCTTACCTCTGTTAGCATGTTGACATCACACTTGTCTTACCTCTGTTAGCATGTTGACATCACACTTGTCTTACCTCTGTTAGCATTAGCATGTTGACATCACACTTGTCTTACCTCTGTTAGCATGTTGACATCACACTTGTCTTACCTCTGTTAGCATGTTGACATCACACTTGTCTTACCTCTGTTAGCATGTTGACATCACACTTGTCTTACCTCTGTTAGCATGTTGACATCACACTTGTCTTACCTCTGTTAGCATGTTGACATCACACTTGTCTTACCTCTGTTAGCATGTTGACATCACACTTTGTCTTACCTCTGTTAGCATGTTGACATCACACTTGTCTTACCTCTGTTAGCATGTTGACATCACACTTGTCTTACCTCTGTTAGCATGTTGACATCACACTTGTCTTACCTCTGTTAGCATGTTGACATCACACTTGTCTTACCTCTGTTAGCATGTTGACATCACACTTGTCTTACCTCTGTTAGCATGTTGACATCACACTTGTCTTACCTCTGTTAGCATGTTGACATCACACTTGTCTTACCTCTGTTAGCATGTTGACATCACACTTGTCTTACCTCTGTTAGCATGTTGACATCACACTTGTCTTACCTCTGTTAGCATGTTGACATCACACTTGTCTTACCTCTGTTAGCATGTTGACATCACACTTGTCTTACCTCTGTTAGCATGTTGACATCACACTTGTCTTACCTCTGTTAGCATGTTGACATCACACTTGTCTTACCTCTGTTAGCATGTTGACATCACACTTGTCTTACCTCTGTTAGCATGTTGACATCACACTTGTCTTACCTCTGTTAGCATGTTGACATCACACTTGTCTTACCTCTGTTAGCATGTTGACATCACACTTGTCTTACCTCTGTTAGCATGTTGACATCACACTTGTCTTACCTCTGTTAGCATGTTGACATCACACTTGTCTTACCTCTGTTAGCATGTTGACATCACACTTGTCTTACCTCTGTTAGCATGTTGACATCACACTTGTCTTACCTCTGTTAGCATGTTGACATCACACTTGTCTTACCTCTGTTAGCATGTTGACATCACACTTGTCTTACCATCTGTCTTACCTCTGTTATGTTGACATCACACTTGTCTTACCTCTGTTAGCATGTTGACATCACACTTGTCTTACCTCTGTTAGCATGTTGACATCACACTTGTCTTACCTCTGTTAGCATGTTGACATCACATTTGTCTTACCTCTGTTAGCATGTTGACATCACACTTGTCTTACCTCTGTTAGCATGTTGACATCACACTTGTCTTACCTCTGTTAGCATGTTGACATCACACTTGTCTTACCTCTGTTAGCATGTTGACATCACACTTGTCTTACCTCTGTTAGCATGTTGACATCACACTTGTCTTACCTCTGTTAGCATGTTGACATCACACTTGTCTTACCTCTGTTAGCATGTTGACATCACACTTGTCTTACCTCTGTTAGCATCTGTTAGCATGTTGACATCACACTTGTCTTACCTCTGTTAGCATGTTGACATCACACTTGTCTTACCTCTGTTAGCATGTTGACATCACACTTGTCTTACCTCTGTTAGCATGTTGACATCACACTTGTCTTACCTCTGTTAGCTTATGTTGATTGTCTTACCTCTGTTGACATCACACTTGTCTTACCTCTGTTAGCATGTTGACATCACACTTGTCTTACCTCTGTTAGCATGTTGACATCACATTTGTCTTACCTCTGTTAGCATGTTGACATCACACTTGTCTTACATCACATTTGTCTTACCTCTGTTAGCATGTTGACATCACACTTGTCTTACCTCTGTTAGCATGTTGACATCACACCTGTCTTACCTCTGTTAGCATGTTGACATCACACTTGTCTTACCTCTGTTAGCATGTTGACATCACACTTGTCTTACCTCTGTTAGCATGTTGACATCACACTTGTCTTACCTTTATTTATTTCACCTTTATTTAACCAGGTATTTATATATATATAACCCTAAACCTTTATTTAACCAGGTAGGCCAGTTGAGAACAAGTTCTTAATTTACAACTGCGACCTGGCCAAGATAAAGCAAAGCAGTGCGACACAAACAACACAGAGTTACACATGAAATAAACAAACATACAGTCAATAATACAATAGAAAAGTCTATATACAGTGTGTGCAAATGAGGTAAGATCAGGGAGGTAAGGCAATAAATAGGCCATAATGGCGATAATTACAATTTAGAAATTAAACACTGGAGTGATAGATGTGCAGAAGGTGAATGTGCAAGTAGAGATACTGGGGTGCAAAGGAGCAAAGAAATAAATAACAATATGGGGATGAGGTAGTTTACAGATGGGCTATTTACAGATGGGCTATGTACAGGTGCAGTGATCTGTGAGCTGTTCTGACAGCTGATGCTTAAAGTTAGTGAGGGAGATATGAGTCTCCAGCTTCAGTGATTTTTTGCAATTCGTTCCAGTCTTTGGCTGCAGAGAACTGGAAGGAAAGGCGGCCAAAGGAGGATTAGTCTTTGGGGATGACCAGTGAGATATACCTGCTGGAGCGTGTGCTATGGGTGGGTGTTGCTATGGTGACCAGTGAACTGAGATAAGGCGGGGTTTTACCTAGCAAAGACTTATAGATGACTTGGAGCCAGTGGGTTTGGCAGCGAATATGTAGTGAGGACCAGCCAACGAGAGCATACAGGTCGCAGTGGTGGGTAGTATATGGGGCTTTGGTGACAAAACGGATGGCACTGTGATAGACTGCATCCAATTTGTTGAGTAGAGTGTTGTAGGCTATTTTGTAAATGACATCGCCGAAGTCAAGTCAAGGATGCTTTGTTTTATGAGGGTATGTTTGGCAGCATGAGTGAAGGATGCTTTGTTGTGCAATAGGAAGCCAATTCTAGATTTGGATTGGAGATGCTTGATGTGAGTGTGGAAGGTGAGTTTACAGTCTAACCAGACCCCTAGGTATTTGTAGTTGCCCACATAATCTAAGTCAAAACCGTCCAGAGTAGTGATGCGGACAGGCAGCGATCGGTTGAAGAGCATGCATTTAGTTTTACTTGCATTTAAGAGCAGTTAGAGGCCATGGAAGGAGAGTTGTATGGCATTGAAGCTCATCTGGAGGTTTGTTAACACATTGTCCAAAGAAGGGCCAGAAGTACACAGAATGGTGTCGTCTGCGTAGAGGTGGATCAGAGAATCACCAGCAGCAAGAGCGACATCATTGATGTATACAGAGAAAAGAGTCGGCCCGTGAATTGAACCCTGTGGCACCCCCATAGAGTGCCAGACGTCCGGACAACAGGCCCTCCGATTTGACACACTGAACTCTGTCTGAGAAATAGTTGGTGAACCAGGCGAGGCAGTCATTTGAGAAACCAAGGCTGTTGAGTCTGCCGATAAGAATGTGGTGATTAACAGAGTCGACAGCCATGGCCAGGTCAATGAATACGGCTGCACAGTATTGTCCCTTATCGATGGCTGTTATGATGTCGTTTAGGACCTTGAGCGTGGCTGAGGTGCACCCATGACCAGCTCTGAAACCAGATTGCATAGCGGAGAAGGTACGGTGGGATTCGAAATGGTCGGTAATCTGTTTGTTAACTTAGCTTTCGAAGACCTTAGAAAGACAGGGTAGGATAGATATAGGTCTGTAGCAGTTTGGGTCTAGAGTGTCACCCCCTTTGAAGAGGGGGATGACCGCGGCAGCTTTCCAATCTTTGGGGATTTCAGACTATACTAAAGAGAGTTTGAACAGGCTAGTAATAGGGGTGGCAACAATTGCGGCTGATCATGTGGGGGGTACAGTGCTGTTGACCGGGGTAGGGGTAGCCAGGTGGACAGCATGGCCGGCGGTAGAAACATGATTCTTGAAATTCTTGATTATGGTGGATTTATCAGTGGTGACAGTGTTTCCTATCCTCAGAGCAGTGGGCAGCTGGGAGGTGCTCTTATTCTCCATGGACTTTACAGTGTCCCAGAACTTTTTAGAGTTTATGCGACAGGATGCACATTTCTGCCTCTGTTGACGTCACACTTTTCTTGGTTTAAAACCCCAGAAGTAATGGAGTTTGACCTCATTTAAATCAAATCAAACTTTATTTGTCACATGCGCCGAATACAACAGGTGTAGTAGACCTTACAGTGAAATGCTGACTTACAAGCCCTTAACCAACAGTGCTTTAAGAAGTTGATAAAAAAATAAAAAATAAGTGTTAAATAAAACATATATAGTTCCTGGGCTGTAGTCCGGGTCAGTATGGGTCAGTATGGGTCAGTGGAACAGGAAGCTAATTGCTTCTGATGGCTTCTTATGGACGGTGAGAAGAGTGGACAGTTTACTGTCACAGACTGACCTGTAATAAGTAGATACAGTTGAAGTGGGAAGTTTACATACCCCTTAGCCAAATACATTTAAACTCCGTTTTTCACAATTCCTGACATTTAATCCTTGTAAAAATTCCCTGTTTTTAGGTCAGTTGGGATCAACACTTTATTTTAAGAATGTGAAATGTCAGAATAATAGTAGAGAGAATTATTTATTTCAGCCTTTATTTCTTTCATCACATTCCCAGTGGGTCAGAAGTTTACATACACTCAAATAGTGTTTGGTAGCATTGCCTTTAAATTGTTTAACTTGGGTCAAATGTTTTGGGTAGCCATCCACAAGCTTCCCACAATAAGTTGGGTGAATTTCGGCCCATTCCTCCTGACAGAGCTGGTGTAACTGAGTCAGGTTTGGAGGCCTCCTTGTTCACACACGCTTTTTCTGTTCTGCCCACAAATTTTCTATAGGATTGAGGTCAGGGCTTTGTGATGGCCACTCCAATACCTTGACTTTGTTGTCCTTTGTTGTTGCTACAACTTTGGAAGTATGCTTGGGGTCATTGCCCATATGGAAGACCCATTTGTGACCAAGCTTTAACTTCCTGACTTTTCCTGACTTTTCCTCCCTCATGATGCCATCTATTTTGTGAAGTGCACCAGTCACTCCTGCAGCAAAGCACCCTCACAACATGATGCTGCCACCCCCGTGCTTCACGGTTGGGATGGTGTTCTTCAGGTTGCAAGACTCCCCCTTTTTCCTCCAAACATAACAATGGTCATTATGGCCAAACAGTTCTACTTTTGTTTCATCAGACCAGAGGACATTTCTCCAAAAAATACGATCTTTGTCCCCATGTGCAATTGCAAACCGTAGTCTGGATTTTTATGGCGGATTTGGAGCAGTGGCTTCTTCCTTGCTGATCGGCGTTTCAGGTTATGTCGATATAGGACTCGTTTTTACTGTGGATATAGATACTTTTGTACCTGTTTCCTCCAGCATCTTCACAAGGACCTTTGCTGTTGTTCTGGGATTGATTTGCACTTTTCGCACCAAAGTACGTTCATCTCTAGGAGACAGAACGTGTCTCCTTCCTGAACGGTATGACGGCTGTGTGGTCCCATGGTGTTTATACTTGCGTACTATTGTTTGTACAGATAAACGTGGTACCTTCAGGCGTTTGGAAATTGCTCCAAAGGATGAACCAGACTTGTGGAGGACTACAATTTTTTCTGAGGTCTTGGCTGATTTCTTTTGTTTTCCCCAAAATGTCAAGCAAAGAGGCACTGAGTTTGAAGGTAGGCCTTGAAATACATCTGATGATGTCAATTAGCCTATCAGAAGCTTCTAAAGCCATGACATCATTTTGTGGAATTTTCCAAGCTGTTTAACACAGTCAACATAGTGTATGTAAACTTCTGACCCACTGGAATTGTGACACAGTGAATTATAAGTGAAATAATCTGTCTGTAAACACAAATTAGTTTTACATCCCTGTTAGTGAGCATTTATCCTTTGCCAAGATAATCCATCCACCTGAGAGTTGTGGCATATCAAGAAGCTGATTAAACAGCATGATCATTACACAGGTGCACCTTGTGCTGGGGACAATAAAAGACCACTCTAAGATGTGCAGTTTTGTCCCACAGATGTCTCAAGCTTTGAAGGAGCGTGAAATTAATATGCTGATTGCTGGAATGTCCACCAGAGCTGTTGCCAGAAATGTTAATGTTAATTTCTCTACCATAAGCCTACTCCAATGTCCTTTTAGAGAATTAACCACGTTTGGGATGCTGTGGACCGACTTGTACT
Organism: Oncorhynchus keta; assembly: GCF_023373465.1. Lineage (NCBI taxonomy): Eukaryota > Metazoa > Chordata > Actinopteri > Salmoniformes > Salmonidae > Oncorhynchus > Oncorhynchus keta. Next base: position 356,934 of record NC_068443.1, read on the forward strand.
TCAACGTGTTCCAGTTCCCGCCAATATCCAGCGATTTCGCTCAGCCATTGAAGAGCAGTGGGACAACATTCCACAGGCCACAATCAACAGCCTGATCAACTCTATGTGAAGGAGATGTGTCGCACAAATGGTCACACGAGATACTGACTGGTGTTCTGATCCACACCAGATACTGACTGGTTTTCTGATCCACACCAGATACTGACTGGTTTTCTGATCCACACCAGATACTGACTGGTTTTCTGATCACACCAGATACTGACTGTTTTTCTGATCCACACCAGATACTGGCTGGTTTTCTGATCCACACCAGATACTGACTGGTTTTCTGATCCACACCAGATACTGACTGGTTTTCTGATCCACACCAGATACTGACTGGTTTTCTGATCCACACCAGATACTGACTGGTTTTCTGATCCACACCAGATACTGACTGGTTTTCTGATCCACACCAGATACTGACTGGTTCTGATCCACACCAGATACTGACTGGTTTTCTGATCCACACCAGATACTGACTGGTTCTGATCCACACCAGATACTGACTGGTTTTCTGATCCACACCAGATACTGACTGGTTTTCTGATCCACACCAGATACTGACTGGTTCTGATCCACACCAGATACTGACTGGTTTTCTGATCCACACCAGATACTGACTGGTTCTGATCCACACCAGATACTGACTGGTTTTCTGATCCACACCAGATACTGACTGGTTTTCTGATCCACACCAGATACTGACTGGTTTTCTGATCCACACCAGATACTGACTGGTTTTCTGATCCAAACCCCTACCTCTTTATTAAAAGTATCTGTGACTATCAGATGCATATCTGTATTCCCAGTCATGTGGAATCCATAGATTAGGGCCGAATGAATTTATTTTAATTGACTGATATCCTTATATGAACTGTAACTCGGTAAAATCTTTGAAATTGTTGCATGTTGCGTTTATATTTTTGTTCAGTGTTATGTTGTCTGCCTGTCTGTCTGTCTGTCTGTCTGTCTGTCTGTCTGTCTGTCTGTCTGTCTGTCTGTCTGTCTGTCCCTCCCCAGATCCTGTTCATTAATCTGTCTGTCTGTCTGTCTCTCCCTCCCCAGATCCTGTTCATTAATTTGTCTGTCTGTCTGTCTGTCTGTCTGTCTGCCTGCTGTCTGCCTGTCCTGCTGTCTGTCTGTCTGTCCTGTCTGCCTGCCTGCCTGCCTGTCTGTCTGTCTGTCTGTCTGTCTGTACCTCCCCAGATCCTGTTCATTAATTTGTCTGTCTGTCTGTCTGTCTCTCCCTCCCCAGATCCTGTTCTGTACATTGAACACCCATAAGATCGACATGGAGAAGCTGCTTGGTGGTCAGATCGGCCTGGAGGACTTTATATTCGCCCACATTAAAGCCATTAAGAAGGAGGTGGAGGTGTTTAAGTCAGAGGACGCCCTGGGCCTCACCATCACAGATAACGGGGCGGGATACGCCTTCATCAAGGTATGTAGGAGTTCATCTGATGATACGATCGTCTGTCTGTCTGTCTGTCTGTCTGTCTGTCTGTCTGTCTGTCTGTCTCTCCCCAGATCCTGTTCATTAATGTGTCTGTCTGTCTGTCTGTCTGTCTGTCTGTCTGTCTCTCCCCAGATCCTGTTCATTAATGTGTCTGTCTGTCTGTCTGTCTGTCTGTCTGTCTGTCTGTCTGTCTGTCTGTCTGTCTGTCTGTCAGTCAGTCAGTCAGTCAGTCTGTCTGTCTGTCTGTCCCCAGATCCTGTTCACTTTATCCGTCCGTCTGTCTATCGTTTACCAATAATCTAACAGTCAATCAATCGAATAGATTGAATCAATGAAATCAATCAATTTATTGAATTATATCTCATATATTATACAATGGTTGAATCATTAAAGGCCCAGTGCAGTCAAACACTATAATGATACAGGACCCAGATGCAGACACTGGAGGCAGATGTTTAGAGTCTCTGATATTTATTATAAAACAAGGGGCAGGAAAGAGACGGGCCGTGGACAGGCAAAATATCAGAACCAGGTCGGAGTCCAGGAAGTACAGAGTGGCAGGACAGGCTGAATGGTCAGGCAGGCGGGCTCAGTGTCAGGGCCGGCTGAATGGTCAGGCAGGCGGGCTCAGTGTCAGGGCCGGCTGAATGGTCAGGCAGGCGGGCTCAGTGTCAGGGTAGGCTGAATGGTCAGGCAGGCGGGTTCAGTGTCAGGGCAGGCTGAATGGTCAGGCAGGCGGGCTCAGTGTCAGGGCAGGCTGAATGGTCAGGCAGGCGGGCTCAGTGTCAGGGTAGGCTGAATGGGGGAGGACAGGCAGGCGGGCTCAGTGTCAGGGCAGGCTGAATGGTCAGGCAGGCGGGTTCAGTGTCAGGGCAGGCTGAATGGTCAGGCAGGCGGGCTCAGTGTCAGGGTAGGCTGAATGGTCAGGCAGGTGGGCTCAGTGTCAGGACAGGCAAAGGCCAGAACCGGGAGGACTAGAACAACAGAGACTTGGAAAAAGCAGGAGCACGGAGAAACACGCTGGTTAACTTGGCATGACAACACGAACTGGCAACAAACAAACAGAGAACACAGGACTAAATACCCAGGGGATAGTGGGGAAAACGGGTGACACCTGGAGGTGAGTGGAGACAATCACAAAGACAGGTGAAACAGATCAGGGTGTGACAAAAACATGATTTTCCTGCATTTTATATACTGTATATTTCCACACTATGAGGTTGGAATAATACTGGGAAATTGTCCCACTCAGACCCTCTCTACCAATAACAGCTAGGTTCCCTCCTCCACTCAGACCCTCTCTACCAATAACAGCTAGGTTCCCTCCTCCACTCAGACCCTCTCTACCAATAACAGCTAGGTTCCCTCCCCACTCAGACCCTCTCTACCAATAACAGCTAGGTTCCCTCCTCCACTCAGACCCTCTCTACCAATAACAGCTAGGTTCCCTCCTCCACTCAGACCCTCTCTACCAATAACAGCTAGGTTCCCTCCCCACTCAGACCCTCTCTACCAATAACAGCTAGGTTCCCTCCTCCACTCAGACCCTCTCTACCAATAACAGCTAGGTTCCCTCCTCCACTCAGAACCTCTCTACCAATAACAGCTAGGTTCCCTCCTCCACTCAGAACCTCTCTACCAATAACAGCTAGGTTCCCTCCTCCACTCAGACCCTCTCTACCAATAACAGCTAGGTTCCCTCCCCACTCAGACCCTCTCTACCAATAACAGCTAGGTTCCCTCCCCACTCAGAACCTCTCTACCAATAACAGCTAGGTTCCCTCCTCCACTCAGACCCTCTCTACCAATAACAGCTAGGTTCCCTCCTCCACTCAGACCCTCTCTACCAATAACAGCTAGGTTCCCTCCCCACTCAGAACCTCTCTACCAATAACAGCTAGGTTCCCTCCTCCACTCAGACCCTCTCTACCAATAACAGCTAGGTTCCCTCCCCACTCAGAACCTCTCTACCAATAACAGCTAGGTTCCCTCCTCCACTCAGACCCTCTCTACCAATAACAGCTAGGTTCCCTCCCCACTCAGACCCTCTCTACCAATAACAGCTAGGTTCCCTCCCCACTCAGACCCTCTCTACCAATAACAGCTAGGTTCCCTCCTCCACTCAGACCATCTCTACCAATAACACCTAGGTTCCCTCCCCACTCAGACCCTCTCTACCAATAACAACTAGGTTCCCTCCCCACTCAGACCCTCTCTACCAATAACAGCTAGGTTCCCTCCCCACTCAGACCCTCTCTACCAATAACAGCTAGGTTCCCTCCCCACTCAGAACCTCTCTACCAATAACAGCTAGGTTCCCTCCCCACTCAGACCCTCTCTACCAATAACAGCTAGGTTCCCTCCCCACTCAGACCCTCTCTACCAATAACAGCTAGGTTCCCTCCCCACTCAGAACCTCTCTACCAATAACAGCTAGGTTCCCTCCCCACTCAGAACTTCTCTACCAATAACAGCTAGGTTCCCTCCCCACTCAGACCCTCTCTACCAATAACAGCTAGGTTCCCTCCTCCACTCAGACCCTCTCTACCAATAACAGCTAGGTTCCCTCCTCCACTCAGAACCTCTCTACCAATAACAGCTAGGTTCCCTCCTCCACTCAGACCCTCTCTACCAATAACAGCTAGGTTCCCTCCTCCACTCAGACCCTCTCTACCAATAACAGCTAGGTTCCCTCCCCACTCAGACCCTCTCTACCAATAACAGCTAGGTTCCCTCCCCACTCAGACCACCCCCAGACAGTCCGAGCAAAGTTCTTGCTTTAGAAATGATTCATGATTATTGAAGAGATGCAAGTTTAGTAACCCCAACATCAGACAGACACCCCAACATCAGACAGACACCCCGACATCAGACAGACACCCCGACATCAGACAGACACCCCACATCAGACAGACACCCCAACATCAGACAGACACCCCAACATCAGACAGACACCCCAACATCAGACAGACACCCCAACATCAGACAGACACCCCCAACATCATCAGACAGACAGACACCCGACATCAGACAGACACCCCCCACATCAGACAGACACCCCAACATCAGACAGACACCCCGACATCAGACAGACACCCCAACATCAGACAGACACCCCAACATCAGACAGACACCCCGACATCAGACAGACACCCCAACATCAGACAGACACCCCGACATCAGACAGACACCCCAACATCAGACAGACACCCCAACATCAGACAGACACCCCAACATCAGACAGACACCCCAACATCAGACAGACACCCCAACATCAGACAGACACCCCAACATCAGACAGACACCCCAGACATCATCAGACAGACACCCCAACATCAGACAGACACCCCAACATTAGACAGACACCCCAACATCAGACAGACACCCCAAGACATCAGACAGACACCCCAACATCAGACAGACACCCCATCACAGACAGACACCCCAACAGACAGACACCCCAACATCAGACAGACACCCCAACATCAGACAGACACCCCAACATCAGACAGACACCCCAACATCAGACAGACACCCCAACATCAGACAGACACCCCGACATCAGACAGACACCCCATCAGACAGACCAACATCAGACATCAGACAGACACCCCAACATCAGACAGACACCAACATCAGACAGACACCCCAACATCAGACAGACACCCCAACATCAGACAGACACCCCAACATCAGACAGACACCCCAACATCAGACAGACACCCCAACATCAGACAGACACCCAACATCAGACAGACACCCCAACATCAGACAGACACCATCAGACAGACACCCCAACATCAGACAGACACCCCAACATCAGACAGACACCCCAACATCAGACAGACACCATCAGACAGACACATCAGACAGACACCAGACAGACATCAGACAGACACCCCACATCAGACAGACACCCCAACATCAGACAGACACCCACCCCACATCAGACAGACACCCCAACATCAGACAGACACCCACGACATCAGACAGACACCCCAACATCAGACAGACACCCCAACATCAGACAGACACCCCAACATCAGACAGACACCCCAACATCAGACATCAGACATCAGACAGACACCCCAACATCAGACAGACACAGACACCCCGACATCAGACAGACACCCCACATCAGACAGACACCCCAACATCAGACAGACACCCATCATCAGACAGACATCCCAACATCAGACAGACACCCCAACATCAGACAGACACCCACCCCAACATCAGACAACACCCCAACATCAGACAGACACCCCAACATCAGACAGACACCCCAACATCAGACAGACACCCCAACATCAGACAGACACCCCAACATCAGACAGACACATCAGACAGACACCCCAACATCAGACAGACACCCCATCAGACAGACACCCCAACATCAGACAGACACCCCAACATCAGACAGACACCCCAACATCAGACAGACACCCCAACATCAGACAGACACCCCAACATCAGACAGACACCCCAACATCAGACAGACACCCCAACATCAGACAGACACCCCAACATCAGACAGACACCCCGACATCAGACAGACACCCCCCAACATCAGACAGACACCCCGACATCAGACAGATCAGACAGACAGACACCCCAACATCAGACAGACACCCCCCAACATCAGACAGACACCCACCCCAACATCAGACAGACACCCCAACATCAGACAGACACCCCAACATCAGACAGACACCCCAACATCAGACAGACACCCGACATCAGACAGACACCCGACATCAGACAGACACCCCGACATCAGACAGACACCCCAACATCAGACAGACACCCCGACATCAGACAGACACCCACCCCAACATCAGACAGACACCCCACATCAGACAGACACCCCAACATCAGACAGACACCCCAACATCAGACAGACACCCACCCCACATCAGACAGACACCCCAACATCAGACAGACACCCCAACATCAGACAGACACCCCAACATCAGACAGACACCCCAACATCAGACAGACACCCCACATCAGACAGACACCCATCAGACAGACATCAGACAGACACCCCCCCACATCAGACACCCCACACCAGACACCCCAACATCAGACAGACACCCCAACATCAGACAGACACCCCAACATCAGACAGACACCCCAACATCAGACAGACACCCCAACATCAGACAGACACCCCAACATCAGACAGACACCCCAACATCAGACAGACACCCCAACATCAGACAGACACCCCATCAGACAGACACCCCAACATCAGACAGACACCCCCCAACATCAGACAGACACCCCAACATCAGACAGACACCCCAACATCAGACAGACACCACAACATCAGACAGACCCCAACATCAGACAGACACCCCAGACATCAGACAGACACCCCCCCACATCAGACAGACACCCCAACATCAGACAGACACCCCAACATCAGACAGACACCCCAACATCAGACAGACACCCCGACATCAGACAGACACCCCAACATCAGACAGACACCCCAACATCAGACAGACACCCCAACATCAGACAGACACCCAACATCAGACAGACACCCCAACATCAGACAGACACCCCAACATCAGACAGACACCCCAACATCAGACAGACACCCCAACATCAGACAGACACCCCAACATCAGACAGACACCCCAACATCAGACAGACACCCCAACATCAGACAGACACCCCAACATCAGACAGACACCCATCAACATCAGACAGACACCCCAACATCAGACAGACACCCCGACCCCAACATCAGACAGACACATCAGACAGACAGACAGACACCCCAACATCAGACATCACCCCGACATCAGACAGACACCCCACATCAGACAGACACCCCAACATCAGACAGACACCCCAACATCAGACAGACACCCCCAACATCAGACAGACACCCCAACATCAGACAGACACCCCACATCAGACAGACACCCCAACATCAGACAGACACCCACCCCAACATCAGACAGACACCCCAACATCAGACAGACACCCCGACATCAGACAGACACCACACCCAACATCAGACAGACACCCCGACATCAGACAGACACCCCAACATCAGACAGACACCCCAACATCAGACAGACACCCCACATCAGACAGACACCCCAACATCAGACAGACACCCATCAGACATCAGACAGACACCCAACATCAGACAGACACCCCAACATCAGACAGACACCCCAACATCAGACAGACACCCCAACATCAGACAGACACCCCAACATCAGACAGACACCCCGACATCAGACAGACACCCCGACATCAGACAGACACCCCAACATCAGACAGACATCAGACAGAGACATCAGACAGACACCCCAACATCAGACAGACACCCCCCCAACATCAGACAGACAGACAGACACCCCACATCAGACAGACACCCCAACATCAGACAGACACCCCAACATCAGACAGACACCCCAACATCAGACAGACACCCCGACATCAGACAGACACCCAGACAGACATCAGACAGACACCCCACATCAGACAGACACCCCAACATCAGACAGACACCCCAACATCAGACAGACACCCCAACATCAGACAGACACCCCAACATCAGACAGACACCCCAACATCAGACAGACACCATCAGACAGACACCCCAACATCAGACAGACACCCCCAACATCAGACAGACACCCCAACATCAGACAGACACCCCGACATCAGACAGACACCCCAACATCAGACAGACACCCCAACATCAGACAGACACCCAACATCAGACAGACACCCCGACATCAGACAGACACCCCAACATCAGACAGACACCCCAACATCAGACAGACACCCCAACATCAGACAGACACCCATCAGACCCCAACATCAGACAGACACCCCAACATCAGACAGACACCCCAACATCAGACAGACACCCCAACATCAGACAGACACCCACCCAGACACCCCAACATCAACATCAGACAGACACCCACCCAGACAACATCAGACAGACACCCACCCCAACATCAGACAGACACCCACCCCAACATCAGACAGACACCCCAACATCAGACAGACACCCCAACATCAGACAGACACCCCAACATCAGACAGACACCCCAACATCAGACAGACACCCCAACATCAGACAGACACCCCAACATCAGACAGACACCCCAACATCAGACAGACACCCCAACATCAGACAGACACCCCAACATCAGACAACCCCCCCGACATCAGACAGACACCCCGACATCAGACAGACACCCCCCCAACATCAGACAGACACCCCAACATCAGACAGACACCCCAACATCAGACAGACACCCCAACATCAGACAGACACCCCAACATCAGACAGACACCCCAACATCAGACAGACACCCCGACATCAGACAGACACCCCAACATCAGACAGACACCCCAACATCAGACAGACACCCCAGACATCAGACAGACACCCCAACATCAGACAGACACCCCGACATCAGACAGACACCCCGACATCAGACAGACACCCCGACATCAGACAGACACCCCAACATCAGACAGACACCCCAACATCAGACAGACACCCCAACATCAGACAGACACCCCAACATCAGACAGACACCCCAACATCAGACAGACACCCACCCCAACATCAGACAGACACCCCAACATCAGACAGACACCCCACATCAGACAGACACCCCAACATCAGACAGACACCCCAACATCAGACAGACACCCCGACATCAGACAGACACCCCGACATCAGACAGACACCCACCCCAACATCGGACAGACAAACCTGCTTAGGGACAATGGCTGAGTCCCAAATGGCACCATATTCCCTATGTAGGGCACTACATTTGACCAGGGCTATTCCCATCATGTAGGGCACTACATTTGACCAGGGCTACAGACCCTATGTAGGGCACTACATTTGACCAGGGCTATTCCCTATGTAGGGCACTACATTTGACCAGGGCTATTCCTTATGTAGGGCACTACATTTGACCAGGGCTACCCTTATAGGGCCCTACATTTGACCAGGGTTACCCCATATAGGGCACTACATTTGACCAGGGTTACTCCCTAGACAGGGCACTACATTTGACCAGGGCTACTCCCATGACAGGGCACTACATTTGACCAGGGCTACTCCCATGTAGGGCACTACATTTGACCAGGGCTACCCCATATGTAGGGCACTACATTTGACCAGGGCTACTCCCTATGTAGGGCACCCCACATTTGACCAGGGCTATTCCCTATGTAGGGCACTACATTTGACCAGGGCTATTCATCATGTAGACACCCACATTTGACCAGGGCTACCCTTACATCAGGGCCCTACATTTGACCAGGGTTACTCCCATATCAGGGCACTACATTTGACCAGGGTTACTCCCATCAGGGCACCCCACATTTGACCAGGGCTACTCCCGACATCAGGGCACTACATTTGACCAGGGCTACTCCCTATGTAGACAGCACTACATTTGACCAGGGCTATTCCTTATGTAGGGCACTACATTTGACCAGGCTACCCTTATATAGGGCACTACATTTGACCAGGGTTACTCCCCCCAATATAGGGCACTACATTTGACCAGGGTTACATCCATGTAGGGCACTCATTTGACAGGGCTACCCCAATGTCAGGGACACCCCACATTTGACCAGGGCTATTCCCATGTAGGGCACTACATTTGACAGACACCCCAGGTGGTGACATCAGGAAACAACATCTCCACTCCGCAGACCTCAACACTGGGGCAGACACCCGTTCTAAGCCCTCTCCTGTACTCCCTGTTCACCCATGACTGTGTGGCCAAGCACGCCACCAACTCAATCATCAAGTTTGCAAACGACACAACAGTATCAGGCACCCCCCCATTACCAGCAATAGACGAGACATCCCTACAGCACATATGTCAGAGTCAAGGCCCGCGGGCCACATCCGACCCGCGAGAAGGTTTTTTTTACACCCCTGGGATGATCTTGATTTATTATTAGAACAGACCCCAGACCGCACAGCAAGCCGACAGCCCGCAGATCTTTTACACGCACCACATACTACATTTCCCACAATGCAACGGTGACGCACCGAGCAGTAGGCTGACTTCATTTCAATATTTATTGGCACAGCAGTTGTCAGCATCAGACAGAAAATTAACTTTCAGATACCCATCAAAAATGGCAAAACATCAGACACTGAGAACCGGGGTTCAAACAAGGTGGGAGTCGGAGTATTTGTTCACGGAGGTAGCTGGAAAACCTGTGTGTCTTCTGTGTGGAGAAAGTGTGGCGGTACTGAAAGAGTATAATCTGAGACGACATTAGAAACGAAACACGCGGACAAAACAAGAATATGGACATGGAACAAAGGCTACAAAAGGCAGAGGAATTAAAACGAGGCCTCAAATCTCGACAGGCTCTGTTCAAAAAAGCCAAATCACAAGGCCAGGCTCTGTCAAGGCCAGTTTTATTTTGGCAGAAGAGACCCCAAATCAGCCCGGCCATTTACGGACATCCCACATCAGACAGACACCCCATTTCATCAAAAACTGCATGATTAAAGTTTGTGACAGACAGTTTGCCCAGAAAAAAAGGCAACTCTTTTTAAATGTGAGTCTGAGCAGAAACACCATTGCCGAGACAGTAGACCAGTTGTCCATCAATCTAAAAGAGCAGCTTGTGAAAAAGGGAAAAGATTTCATTGCATATTCCTTGGCTGTGGATGAGAGCACCGACATTTCTGACATTGCCCAGTTGTCAATTTTCATCCGCGGAGTGGACTCCAGCCTAAGCGTGACAGAGGAGTTTTTGGCTTTACGTCCTATGCATGGCACAACATTTGACGGGGCATGATTTGTATGAAGAGGTGTCAAGATGTGTAAATGAGATGGAGCTGCCTTGGGAAAAACTCGTGGGTTTGACAACCGACGGAGCACCTGCGATGTGTGGACACAGGAGCGGACTGGTGGCGAAGATACGGGAAAAGATGCAAGAGGAAAACGCGACAGGTGAGCTGACAGCTTATCATTGTATCATACACCAGGAAGCAGTGCGGTAAAGCCTTGAAAATGGAGCATGTAATGAGCATCATCAGACAGCACAGTTAACATTTATCAGAGCCAAAGGTTTGAATCACCGCCAGTTCAAGGCATTTCTGACGGAGTTAGAAACGGAGCATGGTGATTTGCCTTATCACACAGAGGTGCGATGGCTAAGCCAGGGAAAGGTGCTTCAAAGATGTTTCGACATCAGGAGATTTGTCTGTTCTGGACAGCAAAGGGAAAGACACAACACAACTCAGAGACGAAATGTTTCTGTGTGAAATGGCTTTTCTGTGTGACATTACGAGTCATCTGAATGCAATGAACTTGCAGCTGCAGGGTCGGGATCGTGTCATCTCTGATATGTACAGTACAGTGAAGGCATTTAAAACCAAACTGACTCTGTGGGAGACGAGATGCGGAAAGAAAATTTGAGCCACTTTCCCAGCTGCCAGACCATGAAAGAGAAGCTCTCTACCAGTGCGTTCCCCCAAGCGCACAGTTGGCTGATAAAATAGGTATGCTTGCCGCTGACATTTCGACGCCGATTTGCTGACTTTGAAGCACAAAAACAGGTTGGAACTGCTCTGTAACCCATTTGCTGTTGAGGGAAAGCTCACCACCAAACCTCCAAATGGAGTTGATTGACCTCCAATGCAATGATGCACTGAGGGCAAAATATGCGGCAGTGGGTGCACCCCAACAGTTCGACCGTTTCCTCCCCGACACAATGCCCCAGCATGCGCACCAGGCTGCTCAAACGTTGTCTATGTTTGGCAGCACATACCTGTGAACAACTGTTTTCTTTGATGAACTTGAACAAAACATCACACAGAAGTCGACTTACTGCTGAACACCTCCACTCAATTCTGAGGATTTCCTCAGCTCAGAGCCTTACCCCGAACATTGATGAACTTGTGGAAAAGATGGGACACCACCAAGTATCACCCTCAACCTCAAACAAGTGAACATTACTGTGCAATCACATATTTAGATTTTTACTCAGTTCAAGTTTAAAAGTTAAAGTTTAATATTTGTTTTCACTGCATGTTACTTCTCCTTAAACAAAGTGTTGTTTTTGATTAATAGATTTTTGCACTTTATTTTATTGTATTTCAATCCAATTATATTTTTAAAATATTTCAGTTGAGTGGATGATAGAAAATTGCTATTATTGTTTTTTTCTTTGAAGTAAATTTAGCCCACTTTTGCTAAAATAGAAAATATAGGCTACTGATGGTGCCTTGAATACCGGTTTCTTTCATTTAATGTTCATGTTATGGGGATTTTTATATAAAGGAAATTTGTCTTTTGTGTCTGTTGAAAATTAAAGATTACTGACAGAGCCATAAGAAAATATTGCTTTATTTATCTGATCATATTGGAATATATTTGTTAGGTTTTCAGTAGGTTCAATTAGGTTCACTAGACTATATGCGTCATTTAAAATTTTTCAATGAACATTCGAACAGTCCGGCCCTCGGCTTGTAGCTAAATTTTTTATTTGGCCCTCCGTCCATTTGACTTTGACACCCCTGGCCTACAGGGAGGAGGTGAGGGCCCTCGGAGTGTTATGTCAGGAAAATAACATCTCCCTCAAAGTCAACAAAATGATGGAGCTGATCGTGGACGTCAGGAAACAGCAGAGGGAGCAGCCCCCCACGATCCACAACGACGGGACCACAGTGGAGAAGGTGGAAAGCTTCAAGTTCCTCGCACAGACCTGTAACTGAAATGGTCCACCCACACAGACAGCGTTGTGAAGAAGGCGCCTCTTCAACCTCAGGAGGCTGAAGAAATTTGGCTTGTCACCAAAAACACTCACAAACTTTTACAGATGCACAATCGAGAGCATCCTGTCGGGCTGTATCACCGCCTGGTACGGCAGCTGCTCCGCCCTCAACCGTAAGGCTCTCCAGAGGGAGGTGCGGTCTGCACAATGCATCACCGGGGGCAAACTACCTGCCCTCCAGGACACCTACACCACCCGATGTTACAGGAAGGCTGAAAAGATAATCAAGGACATGAACCACCCGAGCCACGTCCTGTTCACCCCGAGCTCTGACAGAGAGACTGAAAAAAGCTTCTATCTCAAGGCCATAAGACTGTTAAACAGCCATTACTACCCGGCTACCACCCGGTTACTTAACCTTGCACCTTAGAGGCTGCTGCACTATATAACAGTGGGGCAAAAAAAGTATTTAGTCAGCCACCAATTGTGCAAGTTCTTCCACTTAAAAATATGAGAGAGGCCTGTAATTTTCATCATAGGTACACTTCAACTATGACAGACAAAATGAGGGACAAAATCCAGAAAATCACATTGTAGGATTTTTAATGAATTTATTTGCAAATTATGGTGGAAAATAAGTATTTGGTCACCTACAAACAAGCAAGATTTCTGGCTCTCACAGACCTGTAACTTCTTCTTTAAGAGGCTCACTTCTGCAAATAAATTCATTAAAAATCCTACAATGTGATTTTCTGGATTTTTCCCCTCATTTTGTCTGTCATAGTTGAAGTGTACCTATGATGAAAATTACAGGCCTCTCTCATCTTTTTAAGTGGGAGAACTTGCACAATTGGTGGCTGACTAAATACTTTTTGCCCCACTGTATATAGAAAGGGAAACACTGGTCACTTTATTGTTTACATACTGCTTTAATCATTTCATATGTATATACTGTATTCTACTGTATTTCAGTCAATGCCACTCCAACATTGCTCATCCTAATATTTATATATTTCTTAATTCCATTCTTTTACTTTTAGATTTGTGAGTATTGTTGTGAATTGTTACATACTACTGCACTGTTGGAGCTAGGAACACAAGCATTTAGTTAGATACTACTGCACTGTTGGAGCTAGAAACACACGCATTTAGTTAGATATTACTGCACTGTTGGTGCTAGGAACACAAGCATTTAGTTAGATACTACTGCACTGTTGGTGCTAGGAACACAAGCATTTAGTTAGATACTACTGCACTGTTGGCCCTCCAGGACACCTACACCACCCGGTTACAGCCAGGAACACAAGCATTTAGTTAGATACTACTGCACTGTTGGAGCTAGGAACACAATCATTTAGTTAGATACTACTGCACTGTTGGAGCTAGGAACACAAGCATTTAGTTAGATATTACTGCACTGTTGGAACTAGGAACACAATCATTTAGTTAGATACTACTGCACTGTTGGAGCTAGGAACACAAGCATTTAGTTAGATATTACTGCACTGTTGGAGCTAGAAACACAAGCATTTAGTTAGATACTACTGTACTGTTGGAGCTAGGAACACTAGCATTTAGTTAGATACTACTGCACTGTTGGAGCTAGAAACACAAGCATTTAGTTAGACACTACTGCACTGTTGGAGCTAGAAACACAAGCATTTTGCTACACCCGCAATAACATCCAGTAAATATGTTTTTGTTGACAAATAAAATGTGATTTGATTTTTGTCAGCCTCAGCAGAATCAGCCTGTATTAGATTGATAATTAATATTCACACAGCAACCAAAACCCATCCAGCACAGAACAGATGCCCCTAAATTAGGAGATAAATCTGCATTGCAAATATCTGTTCTTCATTGAAACTCTCTGAAGCCTCTCATTATCAAAGAGAAGCCTTTCAACTTCTCCTTTATAGGACGTTTCTTGAAGCCAGTTTTTTTTTTACTAATCTTTTTTCGGGATTTACCTGTAAAGGATAAATCATACAACACACTGTAGCATCATTTATTTGTTGTAACTGATTGTAGTTTGAACTTTAAAACATATTTCAGAAGTAGTTTTTGTCTGAAATCAAAGAAGGCAAAAAGTTGTGATTGTAACTGATAATGAACCTGTAAGTCGATGTCGTTGTTTTTGTTTGTTTGAATTGTTTCCGTGTTCGCTATGCGGGGGAACGATAAGACAAGCGGAACTACGTGGCTCAGAACTGTTTGGAACGGGGGCTATTATCGTAGTAACACACATTTGGAGTGAAGGCAAATCCGCGCTGTTTTAGCTAAATTTTCATGTCTTCGGGATTCGCTCGTAAAGGTTGAAGGGTGTATGTTAGGATGGTAACGTTATAATAATGAAGGAGGAAGCCTGAATTCATGCCAGGAATAATACATGTGAAGTTTTTTATTTCCTCCCTTCTGTAATAAGCAGCCAATGAGGTTTTTATTCATGTGTTTCATCTGATACTGTTATAGCTCCGGCTAAACTGTTTATGTATGTAAGCACTTCACAGTTATATCAAGCTAATAAGTCACTCGTAAGACAAGAAGGTTGTAAGAGTGTGCTGAACTGTATTTTCATTTACTTTATAGTTCTCACAGAAGGTGATAATTCTGACTAAAACGACAGAATAATGTCGCCAGATAAAATCAAGGAACGGTTGTGTTCTTGGTTACTGGAGGGAACTACAATGATAATGTTAATCAATTTGGCTTTTGATCTCTCAGCAATCTCTCTCCCTAGTAGTCTCCCTCTGTCTACAACCTCTCTCTGTCTCTACTCTCTGTCTAACATTAACCCTGTCTCTCTCTGTCTTCCTATTAATGTCTCTCTCTGTCTCCCCCTGACAATCTTAAAGCTGTCTCCCCCTGACCTCTCTCTGTCTCCCTCTGACTGTCTCCCCATGTCTAGACTCTGTGTCAACTGACTGAGAAGACACATGACATGGTAGTCCAGTCTCCCCCTGTCCCTCTCTCTGACATGGTGGTAGACCAGTCTCAACCCTGACTGTCTCTCTCTCTGAAGACACATGACATGGTAGTCTCCCCCTGACCAGTGTCAACCCCTGACTGAGGAGACTCTGACCTGGTAGTGACCAGTCTCTCTCATGACTCCCTCTCTCTGACACATGACCTGGTAGTAGACCAGTCCCTGACTGAGAAGACACATGACATCTCTGTCTCTCCAGTGTCCCTCATGAGAAGACCCTGACTGTCACTATCTCAACATGACTTTATTGAAATGATAAGTTCCTCAGACCACTTCACATTGTCAAAGTATACATATAGAAAAATAGAAAATATATATTTATATATAAAAAAGAGATGTATATATCAATAAATGGTGGGACACACAGCAATGATAATGTAGTAGTGGACATGGGATTAACATGGCTGTCAACAATATTAATGAGAACAACAATACATTAAAGCAATGGTAGTAGACCAGTGTCAACATGACTTTTAGAAGACACATGACATGGTAGTAGACCCGTGTCAACATGACTGAGAAGACACATGACCTGGTGGTAGACCAGTGTCAACATGACTGAGAAGACACATGACCTGGTAGTGGACCAGTGTCAACATGACTGGGCAGAAGACACATGACCTGGTAGTAGACCAGTGTCAACATGACTGAGAAGACACATGACCTGGTAGTGGACCAGTGTCAACATGACTGAGAAGACACATGACATGGTGGTAGACCAGTGTTTGTCATGACTGAGAAGACACATGACCTGGTAGTCTCCAGTGCCAACATGACTGAGAAGACACATGACCTGGTAGTAGACCAGTATCAACATGACTGAGAAGACTGACCTGGTGTGGAGCCAGGTGTCAACATGACGTGGTATGAAAGACAAAACTGATGGGAAATATTATCTGTGACATTACTTTGCACTTTTCACTGGCTGTCCTCAGGTTGGGCAGGAGGTTTGTCTTTTCACCCAATAAATATTTGATTTTTAGCCAGACTGTCCTCTCTGGGCAGCCAGGTTTGTTTGTGATGACCGGTCTCTAGAGCCAGACTGTCCTCTCTCTGGGCAGCCAGGTTTGTCTGTGATGACCGGTTTAGAGACAAATAGCATAGCCAGACTGTCCTCTCTGGGCAGCAAGGTTTGTCTGTGATATTTTCTCTATAGCCAGACTGTCCTCTCTGGACAGCCAGGTTTGCCTGTGACAACCGGTCTCTATAGCCAGACTGTCCTGAGGCTCTGGGGCCAGGTTTGTCTGTGATGACCGGTCAGCTGGCCAGACTGTCCTGAGGCTCTGGGGGTTGGTTTGTCTGTGACGACCGGTCTCTATAGCCAGACTGTCCTCTCTGGACAGCCAGGTTTGTCTGTGACGACCGGTCTCTATAGCCAGACTGTCCTCTCTGGACAGCCAGGTTTGCCTGTGACAACCGGTCTCTATAGCCAGACTGTGCTCACAGAGTCTGTACCTAGTCAGTGTTTTCCTGAACAGATAATTAGTCTGTCACCATGTACTGTCTGTTTAGAGACAAATAGCATTGAAGTTTACTCAGATGTGTTGTGGTGTCTCCCCAATAGGTGATATATTTTTGTTTTTGTTTTGTGATGATTTGGTTGGGCCAGATGTTCTGAGTGCTGTCCTTAGGCTGTATGGGGTTGGTTTGGGTTGGTGAACTGAGCCTCAGAACCAGCTGGCTGAGTGCTGTCCTGAGGCTCTATGGGGTTGGTTTGGGTTGGTGAACTGAGCCTCAGAACCAGCTGGCTGAGTGCTGTCCTGAGGCTCTATGGGGTTGGTTTGGGTTGGTGAACTGAGCCTCAGAACCAGGTGGCTGAGTGCTGTCCTGAGGCTCTATGGGGTTGGTTTGGGTTGGTGAACTGAGCCTCAGAACCAGGTGGCTGAGGGGGACCCTTCTCTTGTTTCATCTCTTGACATTGAAGGGCAGTGTGATGAAATGTCTCATAGATCTCTCTCTCCCCCCCAACAGCGTATCAAGGAGGGCAGTGTGGTGGACAAGGTGAAGGTGATCTCTGTAGGAGACCACATAGAATGCATCAACGGGAAGAACATTGTGGGATCACGTCACTTCGAGGTGGCTCTCATGCTGAAGGAGCTGCCGAAAGACCAGAAGTTCACTCTCAAACTGGTGGAGCCCATGAAGGCCTTCGGTGAGTGGACAGCTGGGGCCTGGTGTAGGCTTTAACATTTGTAGAGATGAAGGCCTTCGGTGAGTGGACAGCTGGGGACTCGTGTAGGCTTTAACATTTGTAGAGATGAAGGCCTTCAGTGAGTGGACAGCTGGGGACTGGTGTAGGCTTTAACATTTGTAGAGTTGAAGGCCTTCGGTGAGTGCATGGGACAAGGGCAGAGGTCTCCAACTCTGTAGGGGGCTGTAGGGTGTGCAGGCACTAACACAACTAATTGTAGTCCAGATTACCTGAAGTTTTTAAATTTTTAATTTCACCTTTATTTAACCAGGTAGGCTAGTTGAGAACAAGTTCTCATTTGCAACTGCGACCTGGCCAAGATAAAGCATAGCAATGTGAACAGACAACACAGAGTTACACATGGAGTAAACAATTATCAAGTCAATAACACAGTAGGAAAAAAAAGAGAGTCTATATAACACTGGAGTGATAAATGATCAGATGGTCATGTACAGGTAGAGATATTGGTGTGCAAAAGAGCAGAAAAGTAAATAAATAAAAACAGTATGGGGATGAGGTAGGTGAAAATGGGTGGGCTATTTACCGATAGACTATGCACAGCTGCAGCAATCGGTTAGCTGCTCAGATAGCAGATGTTTGAAGTTGGTGAGGGAGATAAAAGTCTCCAACTTCAGCGATTTTTTGCAATTCGTTGCAAGTTATCACCCAGAGAGAGGTTGATGTGATTCTAGGGATTCTAGTTCTAGTGATTCTGGATGCTTTGTCACATATATACCAGCCCAGTAGTAAAAACACATTTGTATGTCAGACATACATTAGCCACATTCAAAGCGTTATCTCTGAAAGCGTTTACTTGAAGTGTATTATTGTTGCTGAACAGAGATGCTGGAGCCGCGGTCAAAGGGAGCCAAGGAGGCCAGTGACAATAAGATGGGGACAGGGAGAGGGACTCTGAGACTTCGCTCCAGGGGCCCTGCTACCGTAGAGGAAGTGGTGAGTGTATTCGTGTCCCCTTACACCCCTCACAATACCACCCATGCCCCTTGTGATAGGGGGTTCCCGCTGATGTTGGGCTAAGCAGTGGTTTGTACCAAGTAATGTAATCATTTGTATCGTTATCATTACTGTACAGTGTATTATCTATTACTATACAGTATCTATCACTATACAGTATATTATCTATCACTATACAGTATATTATCTATTACTATACAATATATTATCTATCACTATACAGTATATTATCTATTACTATACAATATATTATCTATCACTATACAGTATATTATCTATTACTGTACAGTATCTATCACTATACAGTATATTATCTATTACTATACAGTATATTATCTATTACTGTACAGTATCTATCACTATACAGTATATTATCTATTACTGTACAGTAACTATCACTATACAGTATATTATCTATTACGATACAGTATATTATCTATTACTATACAGTATATTATCTATTACTATACAGTGTATTATCTATTACTGTACAGTATATTATCTATTAATATACAGTATATTATCTATTACTGTACAGTGTATTATCTATTACTATACAGTATATTATCTATTACTGTACAGTATATTATCTATTACTGTACAGTATATTATATATTACTATACAATATATTATCTATTACTGTACAGTAACTATCACTATACAGTATATTATCTATTACGATACAGTATATTATCTATTACTATACAGTATATTATCTATTACTATACAGTGTATTATCTATTACTGTACAGTATATTATCTATTAATATACAGTATATTATCTATTACTGTACAGTGTATTATCTATTACTATACAGTATATTATCTATTACTGTACAGTATATTATCTATTACTGTACAGTATATTATATATTACTATACAATATATTATCTATTACTGTACAGTGTATTATCTATTACTGTACAGTATATTATCTATTACTGTACAGTATATTATCTATTACTGTACAGTATCTATTACTATAAAGTATATTATCTATTACTGTACAGTATATTATCTATTACTGTACAGTATATTATCTATTACTGTACAGTATATTATCTATTACTATACAGTATATTATCTATTACTGTACAGTATATTATCTATTACTGTACAGTATATTATCTATTACTATACAGTATATTATCTATTACTGCACAGTATATTATCTAATACTATACAGTATATTATCTATTACTATACAGTATATTATCTATTACTATACAGTGTATTATCTATTACTGCACAGTATATTATCTATTACTATCTATTACTATACAGTATATTATCTATTACTGCACAGTATATTATCTATCACTATACAGTATATTATCTATTACAATACAGTATATTATCTATTACTGCACAGTATATTATCTATTACTATACAGTATATTATCTATTACTATACAGTGTATTATCTATTACTGCACAGTATATTATCTATCACTATACAGTATATTATCTATTACTGTACAGTGTATTATCTATTACTATACAGTATATTATCTATTACTGTACAGTGTATTATCTATTACTGTACAGTGTATTATCTATTACTATACAGTATATTATCTATTACTGTACAGTGTATTATCTATTACTATACAGTATATTATCTATTACTGTACAGTGTATTATCTATTACTGTACAGTATATTATCTATTACTGTACAGTATATTATCTATTACTGTACAGTGTATTATCTATTACTGTACAGTGTATTATCTATTACTGCACAGTATATTATCTATTACTGTACAGTGTATTATCTATTACTATACAGTATATTATCTATTACTGTACAGTGTATTATCTATTACTATACAGTATATTATCTATTACTGTACAGTGTATTATCTATTACTATACAGTATATTATCTATTACTGTACAGTGTATTATCTATTACTATACAGTATATTATCTATTACTGTACAGTGTATTATCTATTACTGTACAGTGTATTATCTATTACTATACAGTATATTATCTATTACTATACAGTATATTATCTATTACTATACAGTATATTATCTATTACTATACAGTATATTAATCTATTACTATACAGTATATTATCTATTACTATACAGTATATTATCTATTACTGTACAGTATATTATCTATTACTGTACAGTGTATTATCTATTACTATACAGTATATTATCTATTACTGTACAGTGTATTATCTATTACTGTACAGTGTATTATCTATTACTATACAGTATATTAATCTATTACTATACAGTATATTATCTATTACTATACAGTATATTATCTATTACTATACAGTATATTATCTATTACTCAGAGAGGAGTGTGGAATATCTTGTGTTTTCCAGCCTACAGAGTTTGAGGAGAGAGCAGTGAAGAAGGTGGATGACCTACTGGAGACTTACATGGGTATCAGAGATACAGAACTGGGTGAGTACACACGCACACACACGCACACACACGCACACGCACGCACACGCACGCACACGCACGCTACGCACACGCACACACACTACACACACGCACACACGCACACACATGCACACACACGCACACACACGCACACACACGCACACACACAGCACACAAACGCACACACCACGCACACACACGCACACACACGCACGCACACACACACAAACGCACTCACACACACGCACACACGCACCACACACCGCACCGCACGCACACAAACGCACACACACGCACACACACGCACACACACGCACGCACACACACACGCACACGCACGCACACACACACACGCACACACACAGTTTCAACAGCAACATTTCAACCACTGAGAGAATTGTATAAATTTGTGAAAGCTCCCCGAGCTAACTAACTCTCTCCCCTCTTTCTCCTCTCTCCTCTCTCCTCTCTCCTGTCTCTTCTCCTCTCCCCCTTTCCCCTCTCTCCTCTCTGCTGTCTCCTCTCCTCTCTCCTGTCTCCTCTCCTCTCTCCACTCTCTCCTCTCTCCTGTCTCCTCTCCTCTCCTCTCTCCCCTATCTCCTCTCCCCCCCTTTCTCCTCTCTCCTCTCTCCTGTCTCCTCTCCTCTCTCCTCTCTCCTGTCTCCTCTCCTCTCTCCACTCTCTCCTATCTCCCCCCCTCTCTCCTGTCTCCTCTCCTGTCTCCTCTCTCCTATCTCCCCCCCCTCTCCTGTCTCCTCTCCTCTCTCCCCTCTCTCCCCTCTCCCCCCTCTCCCCTGTCTCCTCTCCTGTTTCCTCTCTCCTATCTCCCCCCCCTCTCCTCTCTCCTCTCTCCTATCTCCCCACCTCTCTCCTGTCTCCTCTCCTGTCTCCTCTCTCCTGTCTCCTCTCCTCTCTCCTCTCCTCTCTCCTATCTCCCCCTCTCTCCTCTCTCCTCTCTCCTGTCTCATCTCCTCTCTCTATCTCCCCCTCTCCTCTCTCCTCTCTCCTGTCTCCTCTCCTCTCTCCTATCTCCCCCCTCTCTCCTCTCTCCTATCTCCCTCCCCTCTCTTCTATCCTGTCTCGTCTCCTCTCTTCTCTCCTATCTCCCTCCCCCCCCCAATCCCCTCTCTCCTCTCTCCTGTCTCCTCTCTCCTGTCTCCTCTCCTCTCTCCTCTCCCCTCTCTCTCTCTCCCCCCTCTCTCCTCTCTACTGTCTCCTCTCTCCCCCCATTCCCTCTCTCCTGTCTCCCCTATCTCCTCTCTCCCCCCCTTTCTCCCCTCTCCTGTCTCCTCTCCTCTCTCCCCTCTCTCCTATCTCCCCCCCTCTCTCCTCTCTCCTGTCTCCTCTCCTCTCTCTCCTATCTCCCCCCCTTCTCCTCTCTCCTCTCCTCTCTCCTTGTCTCCTCTCCTATCTCCTCTCTCCTGTCTCCTCTCCTCTCTCCCCTCTCTCCTCTCTCCTCTCCTATCTCCTCTCTCCCCCCTTTCTCCTCTCTCCTCTATCTCCCCCTCTCTCCTTTCTCCTCTCTCCCCTCTCTCCTGTCTCCCCCCCTCTCTCCTGTCTCCTCTCTCCTCTCCTCTCCTCTCCTCTCTCCGCCCCCCCCCCCCACTCTCTAGCGGCGACCATGGTGGAGGTGGGTCGGGACAAGAAGAACCCTGATGAGTTTGCCATGGCTCTGGACGAGGCTCTCGGGGACTTCGCTTTTCCTGACGAGTTTGTGTTCGACGTCTGGGGCGCTATCGGAGACGCCAAACAGGGACACGTTTTAACTTTCCCCTGATTCCTTGGCCTGGTCCCAGATCTGTTTACAGCTGGCAAGACCTCACAAACAGATCTGGGACCAGGCTACCAATCCCCCTGAGTACCACAGCTCCACGTCCTCAACCAGCCAACTGGACAAATACCAGCCAGTAGAGAAAGAGGCTCTGTTTTGTAGGGTTACCAGTGTTGCACCCTAAAAGACAGAATCACTTCAGTCATGTCCCACTCAACCTAGTTTTCTGCTTGTGTCCCAAATGGCCCCTCCATATTCCCTTTATAGTGCACTACTCATAGGGCCCTGGCCAAACGTAGTGCACTATATAGGGAATAGTGTGCTATTTGGGATATACATTCTATGTCCTTTTTCCACAGGTTACAAAAGGGTCCTGATGTCTGAATCACCACTACAGCACTTGTCTTTAATGACTTTGGTGAACCGACCTGGTGATCACATACAGTAGACTACTGTATATCAGGGCTTTAATGACTGTGGTGAACCGACATGGTGATCACATACAGTAGACTACTGTATATCAGGGCTTTAATGACTGTGGTGAACCGACATGGTGATCACATACAGTAGACTACTGTATATCAGGGCTTTAATGACTGTGGTGAACCGACATGGTGATCACATACAGTAGACTACTGTATATCAGGGCTTTAGTGACTGTGGTGAACCGACATGGTGATCACATACAGTAGATTACTGTTTCTCAGGGCTTTAATGACTGTGGTGAACCGACATGGTGATCACATACAGTAGATTACTGTATATCAGGGCTTTAATGACTGTGGTGAACCGACATGGTGATCACATACAGTAGACTACTGTATATCAGGGCTTTAGTGACTGTGGTGAACCGACATAGTGATCACATACAGTAGATTACTGTTTCTCAGGGCTTTTTAGAATAGTTCTTAAAATGTTGCTGTAGAGTCTGAACAGCAGCGATGTAGTTATAGTGATGTATTATATATCGATAATGCTGTTAAAGACCCCCCACCCCCCTCTACTCCATCAATAATGCTGTTAAATACCCCCCACCCCTCTACTCCATCGATAATGCTGTTAAAGACCCCCCACCCCCTCTACTCCATCGATAATGCTGTTAAATACCCCCCACCCCTCTACTCCATCGATACTTCTGTTAAAGACCCCCCACCCCCTCTACTCCATCGATAATGCTGTTAAAGACCCCCACCCCCTCTACTCCATCGATACTTCTGTTAAAGACCCCCCACCCCCTCTACTCCATCGACAATGCTGTTAAATACCCCCCACCCCCTCTACTCCATCGATAATGCTGTTAAAGACCCCCACCCCCTCTACTCCATCGATAATGCTGTTAAATACCCCCCACCCCCTCTACTCCATCGATAATGCTGTTAAATACCCCCACCCCCTCTACTCCATCGATAATGCTGTTAAATACCCCCCACCCCTCTACTCCATCGATAATGCGGTTAAATACCCCCCACCCCCTCTACTCCATCGATAATGCTGTTAAATACCCCCCACCCCCTCTACTCCATCGATAATGCTGTTAAAGACCCCACCCCCTCTACTCCATCGATAATGCTGTTAAATACCCCCCACCCCCTCTACTCCATCGATAATGCTGTTAAAGACCCCCACCCCCTCTACTCCATCGATAATGCTGTTAAAGACCCCCACACCTCTACCCCATCGATAATGCTGTAAAGACCCCCGCCCCTCTACTCCATCGATAATGCTGTTAAAGACCCCACACCCTCTACCCCATCGATAATGCTGTAAAGACCCCCACCCCTCTACTCCATCGACAATGCTGTTAAATACCCCCACCCCCTCTACTCCATCGATAATGCTGTTAAATACCCCCCACCCCCTCTACTCCATCGATAATGCTGTTAAATAACCCCACCCCCTCTACTCCATCGATAATGCTGTTAAATACCCCCCACCCCTCTACTCCATCGATAATGCTGTTAAATACCCCCCACCCCCTCTACCCCATCGATAATGCTGTTAAATACCCCTCCACACCCTCTACTCCATCGATAATGCTGTTAAATACCCCCCACCCCCTCTACTCCATTGATAATGCTGTTAAATACCCCCCACCCCCTCTACTCCATCGATAATGCTGTTAAAGACCCCCCACCCCCTCTACTCCATCGATAATGCTGTATAATGATATAATGACTGATATAGAGTGATATAGTGACTGATATAGAGTGATATAGTGACTGATATAGTGACTGATATAATGACTGATATAGTGACTGATATAGTGACTGATATAGACTGATATAATGACTGATATAGTGACTGATATAGTGACTGATATAGTGACTGATATAGTGACTGATATAGAGTGATATAGTGACTGATATAGTGACTGATATAATGACTGATATAGTGACTGATATAATGACTGATATAGTGACTGATATAGTGACTGATATAGTGACTGATATAGTGACTGATATAGTGACTGATATAGTGACTGATATAGTGACTGATATAATGACTGATATAGTGACTGATATAGTGACTGATATAGTGACTGATATAGTGACTGATATAGAGTGATATAGTGACTGATATAATGACTGATATAGTGACTGATATAGTGACTGATATAGTGACTGATATAGTGACTGATATAGTGACTGATATAGTGACTGATATAGTGACTGATATAGAGTGATATAGTGACTGATATAATGACTGATATAGTGACTGATATAGTGACTGATATAGTGACTGATATAGTGACTGATATAGTGACTGATATAGTGACTGATATAATGACTGATATAGTGACTGATATAGTGACTGATATAATGACTGATATAATGACTGATATAGTGACTGATATAGTGACTGATATAATGACTGATATAGTGACTGATATAGTGACTGATATAGTGACTGATATAGTGACTGATATAATGACTGATATAGTGACTGATATAGTGACTGATATAGTGACTGATATAGTGACTGATATAGTGACTGATATAGTGACTGATATAGTGACTGATATAATGACTGATATAGTGACTGATATAGTGGCTGATATAATGACTGATATAGTGACTGATATAGTGGCTGATATAATGACTGATATAGTGACTGATATAGTGGCTGATATAGTGACTGATATAGTGACTGATATAATGACTGATATAATGACTGATATAGTGACTGATATAGTGGCTGATATAATGACTGATATAGTGACTGATATAGTGGCTGATATAATGACTGATATAGTGACTGATATAGTGACTGATATAGTGACTGATATAGTGACTGATATAATGACTGATATAGTGACTGATATAATGACTGATATAGTGACTGATATAGTGACTGATATAGTGACTGATATAATGACTGATATAGTGACTGATATAATGACTGATATAGTGACTGATATAGTGGCTGATATAGTGACTGATATAGTGACTGATATAGTGACTGATATAGTGACTGATATAGTGACTGATATAGTGACTGATATAATGACTGATATAGTGACTGATATAGTGACTGATATAGTGACTGATATAATGACTGATATAGTGACTGATATAGTGACTGATATAGTGACTGATATAGTGACTGATATAGTGACTGATATAGTGACTGATATAGTGGCTGATATAATGACTGATATAGTGACTGATATAGTGACTGATATAATGACTGATATAGTGACTGATATAGTGGCTGATATAATGACTGATATAGTGACTGATATAGTGGCTGATATAATGACTGATATAGTGACTGATATAGTGGCTGATATAGTGACTGATATAGTGACTGATATAATGACTGATATAATGACTGATATAGTGACTGATATAGTGGCTGATATAATGACTGATATAGTGACTGATATAGTGGCTGATATAATGACTGATATAGTGACTGATATAATGACTGATCCACCCCTAGTGACTGATATAGTGGCTGATATAATGACTGATATAGTGACTGATATAATGACTGATATAGTGACTGATATAGTGACTGATATAGTGGCTGATATAATGACTGATATAGTGACTGATATAATGACTGATATAGTGACTGATATAGTGGCTGATATAATGACTGATATAGTGACTGATATAGTGACTGATATAGTGGCTGATATAATGACTGATATAATGACTGATATAGTGGCTGATATAATGACTGATATAGTGACTGATATAGTGACTGATATAGTGACTGATATAGTGACTGATATAGTGACTGATATAGTGGCTGATATAATGACTGATATAGTGACTGATATAGTGACTGATATAATGACTGATATAGTGACTGATATAGTGGCTGATATAATGACTGATATAGTGACTGATATAGTGGCTGATATAATGACTGATATAGTGACTGATATAGTGGCTGATATAATGACTGATATAGTGACTGATATAATGACTGATATAGTGACTGATATAGTGGCTGATATAATGACTGATATAGTGACTGATATAGTGACTGATATAGTGGCTGATATAATGACTGATATAATGACTGATATAGTGGCTGATATAATGACTGATATAGTGACTGATATAGTGACTGATATAGTGACTGATATAGTGACTGATATAGTGACTGATATAGTGGCTGATATAATGACTGATATAGTGACTGATATAGTGACTGATATAATGACTGATATAGTGACTGATATAGTGGCTGATATAATGACTGATATAGTGACTGATATAGTGGCTGATATAATGACTGATATAGTGACTGATATAGTGGCTGATATAACTGATATAGTGACTGATATAATGACTGATATAATGACTGATATAGTGACTGATATAGTGGCTGATATAATGACTGATATAGTGACTGATATAGTGGCTGATATAATGACTGATATAGTGACTGATATAATGACTGATATAGTGACTGATATAGTGGCTGATATAATGACTGATATAGTGACTGATATAATGACTGATATAGTGACTGATATAGTGGCTGATATAATGACTGATATAGTGACTGATATAGTGGCTGATATAATGACTGATATAGTGACTGATATAATGACTGATATAGTGACTGATATAGTGACTGATATAGTGACTGATATAATGACTGATATAATGACTGATATAATGACTGATATAGTGACTGATATAATGACTGATATAGTGACTGATATAGTGGCTGATATAATGACTGATATAGAGTGATATAGTGACTGATATAGTGGCTGATATAATGACTGATATAATGACTGATATAGTGACTGATATAATGACTGATATAGTGACTGATATAGTGACTGATATAGTGACTGATATAGAGTGATATAGTGACTGATATAGTGACTGATATAGTGACTGATATAGTGACTGATATAGTGACTGATATAGTGACTGATATAGTGACTGATATAGTGACTGATATAGTGACTGATATAGTGACTGATATAATGACTGATATAGTGACTGATATAATGACTGATATAGTGACTGATATAGTGACTGATATAGTGACTGATATAGTGACTGATATAATGACTGATATAGTGACTGATATAGTGACTGATATAGTGGCTGATATAATGACTGATATAGTGACTGATATAATGACTGATATAGTGACTGATATAGTGGCTGATATAATGACTGATATAGTGACTGATATAGTGACTGATATAGTGGCTGATATAATGACTGATATAATGACTGATATAGTGGCTGATATAATGACTGATATAGTGACTGATATAGTGACTGATATAGTGACTGATATAATGACTGATATAGTGACTGATATAGTGGCTGATATAGTGACTGATATAGTGACTGATATAGTGACTGATATAGTGACTGATATAGTGACTGATATAGTGGCTGATATAATGACTGATATAGTGACTGATATAGTGACTGATATAGTGACTGATATAGTGACTGATATAGTGGCTGATATAATGACTGATATAGTGACTGATATAGTGACTGATATAGTGACTGATATAGTGACTGATATAGTGACTGATATAGTGACTGATATAGTGACTGATATAGTGACTGATATAATGACTGATATAGTGACTGATATAATGACTGATATAGTGACTGATATAGTGACTGATATAATGACTGATATAGTGACTGATATAGTGACTGATATAGTGGCTGATATAATGACTGATATAATGACTGATATAGTGGCTGATATAATGACTGATATAGTGACTGATATAGTGACTGATATAGTGACTGATATAGTGGCTGATATAATGACTGATATAGTGACTGATATAGTGACTGATATAATGACTGATATAGTGACTGATATAGTGGCTGATATAATGACTGATATAGTGACTGATATAGTGGCTGATATAATGACTGATATAGTGACTGATATAGTGGCTGATATAGTGACTGATATAGTGACTGATATAATGACTGATATAATGACTGATATAGTGACTGATATAGTGGCTGATATAATGACTGATATAGTGACTGATATAGTGGCTGATATAATGACTGATATAGTGACTGATATAATGACTGATATAGTGACTGATATAGTGGCTGATATAATGACTGATATAGTGACTGATATAATGACTGATATAGTGACTGATATAGTGACTGATATAGTGGCTGATATAATGACTGATATAGTGACTGATATAATGACTGATATAGTGACTGATATAGTGGCTGATATAATGACTGATATAGTGACTGATATAGTGACTGATATAGTGGCTGATATAATGACTGATATAATGACTGATATAGTGGCTGATATAATGACTGATATAGTGACTGATATAGTGACTGATATAGTGACTGATATAGTGACTGATATAGTGACTGATATAGTGGCTGATATAATGACTGATATAGTGACTGATATAGTGACTGATATAATGACTGATATAGTGACTGATATAGTGGCTGATATAATGACTGATATAGTGACTGATATAGTGGCTGATATAATGACTGATATAGTGACTGATATAGTGGCTGATATAATGACTGATATAGTGACTGATATAATGACTGATATAGTGACTGATATAGTGGCTGATATAATGACTGATATAGTGACTGATATAGTGACTGATATAGTGGCTGATATAGTGACTGATATAGTGACTGATATAGTGGCTGATATAGTGACTGATATAGTGACTGATATAGTGACTGATATAGTGACTGATATAGTGACTGATATAGTGACTGATATAGTGGCTGATATAATGACTGATATAGTGACTGATATAGTGACTGATATAGTGACTGATATAGTGACTGATATAGTGGCTGATATAATGACTGATATAGTGACTGATATAGTGGCTGATATAATGACTGATATAGTGACTGATATAGTGACTGATATAGTGACTGATATAGTGACTGATATAATGACTGATATAATGACTGATATAGTGACTGATATAGTGGCTGATATAATGACTGATATAGTGACTGATATAGTGGCTGATATAATGACTGATATAGTGACTGATATAATGACTGATATAGTGACTGATATAGTGGCTGATATAATGACTGATATAGTGACTGATATAATGACTGATATAGTGACTGATATAGTGGCTGATATAATGACTGATATAGTGACTGATATAGTGGCTGATATAATGACTGATATAGTGACTGATATAATGACTGATATAATGACTGATATAGTGACTGATATAATGACTGATATAGTGACTGATATAGTGGCTGATATAATGACTGATATAGAGTGATATAGTGACTGATATAGTGGCTGATATAATGACTGATATAATGACTGATATAGTGACTGATATAATGACTGATATAGTGACTGATATAGTGGCTGATATAATGACTGATATAGAGTGATATAGTGACTGATATAGTGACTGATATAGTGACTGATATAGTGACTGATATAGTGACTGATATAGTGGCTGATATAGTGACTGATATAGTGACTGATATAGTGACTGATATAGTGGCTGATATAATGACTGATATAGTGACTGATATAGTGACTGATATAGTGACTGATATAGTGACTGATATAGTGACTGATATAGTGACTGATATAGTGACTGATATAATGACTGATATAGAGTGATATAGTGGCTGATATAGTGACTGATATAGTGACTGATATAGTGACTGATATAGTGACTGATATAGTGGCTGATATAGTGGCTGATATAATGACTGATATAGTGGCTGATATAGTGGCTGATATAATGACTGATATAGAGTGATATAGTGACTGATATAATGACTGATATAGTGACTGATATAGTGACTGATATAATGACTGATATAGAGACTGATATAGAGACTGATATAGTGACTGATATAGTGACTGATATAGTGACTGATATAATGACTGATATAGAGACTGATATAGAGACTGATATAGCGACTGATATAGCACCTTATTCCTCGTTATAGTGCGCTATATAGGGATTGAGGTTCCATTTGGGATACACGTGAGGGACAATTAGTATCTGATTGATTTAAAACCAGCAGTTCCTTATCAGATATAAATGTCTGAATCTGTGAGGAACATTGTGAAACACCATGTCCTCTAGACCCTACAGAGGACTGATGGGTTTTTATTCTAGCTATGGAGAGTGAACTAACATTCACTTTTCGTATCATTTTTTTCCTACAGGCTGCTTAGGATGTAATTGAACTGTAGTAGATAAATACTTCTACTTTATTTTATATTTGTTCAAATAGACAATTGTTCACTTGATATTTTAAGCTGGAAAATGTTTTATACCATCTCAAGACCTGGCTCCACCAACAAGCGGAATTCTCTTTTGTAATTCAGATTTCTCTTTTGGAATTTGGAATTGTCTTTTGGAATTCCGATTTTTCTTTTGGAATTCAGAATTGTCTTTTGGAATTCAGATTTCTCTTTTCGAATTCAGAATTCTCTTTTGGAATTTGGAATTGTCTTTTGTTATTCAGATTTCTCTTTTCGAATTCAGAATTCACTTTTGGAATTCAGAATTCTCTTTTGGAATTCAGAATTCTCTTTTGGAATTCGGCAGCCATCTTGAAAGGCTATCGAGGTGTCACTGTTAAAAATGTATTACACTGTTGAAAGAAACTACTGTAGATTGAATTGAAATCAACACACTGAATTTGAATAGTAATTCTTAGTGTAGTATTTGTATTGAGTTGTTTTCTATTGAACATTGCAGCTTCATAGTGTTTTCTGACAATACATAAAGGGATCAATCACTGTTATGTTTGTTAGATTCAAATAAAAAATACTAGTTCACAACTTAGTGTTGTATTATTATTCATCCATTTCAAAGGAATCCATGTGTATATATTCTGTATACTCCATTCAACAGACACTATTATCCAGTGACTTTTAGTCATCTGTGCATACATGTTACATATGAGTGGTCGCGGGAATCGAATCCACTACCACTAGAAGCACCCTGCTATACCAACTGAGCTACAGAGGCCCGCCGGAGATCGAACTGGACCACGACGTGTTATGGTCTTTGAATAGCCAGTCAGTGGTCCTACACTACGCATGACTAATTCAGCGTTCACGTGCTCGTCGGGAACGAGGAAACTGACATTTCCGACGTGCTTCGTTGAACCAGTCAACAACTTGAACGATTTCCAAGAGAAATCACATACAGACAGCTGTTCTGTGTTGAGCAGTTAAGAAATAAAATGCTTCTCCTATTTGCTTAATTTAGTTATTTTATGCAACTTTAGTTGGGCTATATGTTTAGATGTTTAATACATTATAAGGCCACATGGTGCTACTAACGATGATATGAAAAAAAAGTCGCATGAAGGGCACGAGCTCTGCTCTGCCGATCGCGCAGGTTGCACACTCTTTATCCAGTTTGACAAGCACATGATAATATTCTCAACCATCAGACTATGCTTCATGTTTATAAGTTGTATAAACATACAGCATACGAGTGGAATTATTTTTTACATTTAGAATGGCCCGTAAAAAAAACGGCATCCATATTCTGTACTGGAATAGCGAATGGAGGTGACATGCAAATCAAATCAAATTTTATGTGAACATGAACGCAAAACATATACCCCTATACATATCTACCTCCATCACTCCAGTATCCCTGTCTCCTTCCCCCTATACATATCTACCTCCATCACTCCAGTATCCCTGTCTCCTTACCCCTATACATATCTACCTCCATCACTCCAGTATCCCTGTCACCTTACCCCTATACATATCTACCTCCATCACTCCAGTATCCCTATACATATCTACCTCCATCACTCCAGTATCCCTGTCACCTTACCCCTGTACATATCTACCTCCATCCCTCCAGTATCCCTGTCACCTTCCCCCTATACATATCTACCTCCATCACTCCAATATCCCTGTCTCCTTCCCCTATACATATCTACCTCCATCACTCCAGTATCCCTGTCACCTTACCCCTATACATATCTACCTCCATCACTCCAGTATCCCTGTCACCTTACCCCTATACATATCTACCTCCATCACTCCAGTATCCCTGTCTCCTTCCCCCTATACATATCTACCTCCATCACTCTAGTATCCCTGTCACCTTACCCCTATACATATCTACCTCCATCACTCCAGTATCCCTGTCACCTTACCCCTATACATATCTACCTCCATCACTCCAGTATCCCTGTCTCCTTCCCCCTATACATATCTACCTCCATCACTCTAGTATCCCTGTCACCTTACCCCTATACATATCTACCTCCATCACTACAGTATCCCTGTCACCTTACCCCTATACATATCTACCTCCATCACTCCAGTATCACTGTCACCTTCCCCCTATAGATATCTACCTCCATCACTCTAGTATCCCTGTCACCTTACCCCTATATATATCTACCTCCATCACTCCAGTATCCCTGTCACCTTACCCCTATACATATCTACCTCCATCACTCCAGTATCCCTGTCTCCTTCCCCTGTACATATCTACCTCCATCACTCCAGTATCCCTGTCACCTTCCCCTATACATATCTACCTCCATCACTCCAGTATACCTGTCTCCTTCCCCTATACATATCTACCTCCATCACTCCAGTATCCCTGTCTCCTTCCCCTCTACATATCTACCTCCATCACTCCAGTATCCCTGTCACCTTACCCCTATACATATCTACCTCCATCACTCCAGTATCCCTGTCTCCTTCCCCTATACATATCTACCTCCATCACTCCAGTATCCCTGTCTCCTTCCCCTATACATATCTACCTCCATCACTCCAGTATCCCTGTCTCCTTCCCCTATACATATCTACCTCCATCACTCCAGTATCCCTGTCACCTTACCCCTATACATATCTACCTCCATCACTCCAGTATCCCTGTCACCTTACCCCTATACATATCTACCTCCATCACTCCAGTATCCCTGTCACCTTCCCCTATACATATCTACCTCCATCACTCCAGTATCCCTGTCACCTTACCCCTATACATATCTACCTCCATCACTCCAGTATCCCTGTCACCTTACCCCTATACATATCTACCTCCATCACTCCAGTATCCCTGTCACCTTCCCCCTATACATATCTACCTCCATCACTCCAGTATCCCTGTCACCTTACCCCTATACATATCTACCTCCATCACTCCAGTATCCCTGTCACCTTACCCCTATACATATCTACCTCCATCACTCCAGTATCCCTGTCACCTTACCCCTATACATATCTACCTCCATCACTCCAGTATCCCTGTCACCTTCATACATATCTACCTCCATCACCCAGTATCCCTGTCACCTTACCCTATACATATCTACCTCCATCACTCCAGTATCCCTGTCTCCTTCCCCTATACATATCTACCTCCATCACTCCAGTATCCCTGTCACCTTACCCCTATACATATCTACCTCCATCACTCCAGTATCCCTGTCACCTTCCCCTATACATATCTACCTCCATCACTCCTCCAGTATCCCTGTCACCTTCCCCTATACATATCTACCTCCATCACTCCAGTATCCCTGTCACCTTACCCCTATACATATCTACCTCCATCACTCCAGTATCCCTGTCACCTTCCCCTATACATATCTACCTCCATCACTCCAGTATCCCTGTCTCCTTCCCCCTATACATATCTACCTCCATCACTCCAGTATCCCTGTCACCTTACCCCTATACATATCTACCTCCATCACTCCAGTATCCCTGTCACCTTACCCCTATACATATCTACCTCCATCACTCCAGTATCCCTGTCACCTTCCCCCTATACATATCTACCTCCATCACTCCAGTATCCCTGTCTCCTTCCCCCTATACATATCTACCTCCATCACTCCAGTATCCCTGTCACCTTCCCCCTATACATATCTACCTCCATCACTCCAGTATCCCTGTCACCTTCCCCTATACATATCTACCTCCATCACTCCAGTATCCCTGTCACCTTACCCCTATACATATCTACCTCCATCACTCCAGTATCCCTGTCTCCCTTCCCCTATACATATCTACCTCCATCACTCCAGTATCCCTGTCACCTTCCCCCTATACAGATCTACCTCCATCACTCCAGTATCCCTGTCACCTTACCCCTATACTACCTCCATCACTCCAGTATCCCTGTCCCTTCCCCTATACATATCTACCTCCATCACTCCAGTATCCCTGTCCCTTACCCCTATACATATCTACCTCCATCACTCCAGTATACCTGTCTCCTTCCCCTATACATATCTACCTCCATCACTCCAGTATCCCTGTCTCCTTCCCCTATACATATCTACCTCCATCACTCCAGTATCCCTGTCACCTTACCCCTATACATATCTACCTCCATCACTCCAGTATCCCTGTCACCTTACCCCCTATACTATCTACCTCCATCACTCCAGTATCCCTGTCCCTATATAGATATCTACACACTGTATCCCTCTCACCTTACCCCTATACATATCTACATCACTCCAGTATCCCTGTCACCTACCCCTATACATATCTACATCACTCTGTATCCCTGTCACCTATATACATATCTCACACAGTATCCCTGTCCCTTACCCCTATACATATCTACCTCCATCACAGTATCCCTGTCACCCCCCTATACATAGACCTCCACACAGTATCCCTGTCACCTTACCCCTATACATATCTACCTCCATCACACCCTGTCCCTTCCCCTATACATATCTACCTCCATCACACCCTGTCCCTTCCCCTATACATATCTACCTCCACACTCCAGTCCCCTCCTATACATATCTACCTCCACACTCCCCTATCCCTGTCACCTTACCCCTATATATATCTACACACTGTCCCTGTCACCTACCCCTATACATATCTACCTCCATCACTCCACCCTGTCCCCTTCCCCTATACAGACACACCACTGTCCCTCCTTCCCCCTATACATATCACACTGTCCCCTATACAGACACACAAACTGTCCCCTATATAGACACACACTGTCCCCTATATAGACTCACACTGTCCCCTATATAGACTCACACACTGTCCCCTATACAGACACACACTGTCCCCTATATAGACTCACACACTGTCCCCTATATAGACACACACTGTCCCCTATATAGACTCACACTGTCCCCTATATAGACACACACTGTCCCCTATATAGACTCACACACTGTCCCCTATATAGATTCACACTGTCCCCTATACAGACACACACTGTCCCCTATACAGACACACACTGTCCCCTATATAGATTCACACTGTCCCCTATACAGACACACACTGTCCCCTATATAGATTCACACTGTCCCCTATACAGACACACACTGTCCCCTATATAGACACACACTGTCCCATATATAGATTCACACTGTCCTCTATATAGACACACACACTGTCCCCTATACAGACACACACTGTCCCCTATATAGATTCACACTGTCCCCTATATAGACACACACACACTGTCCCCTATATAGACTCACACACTGTCCCCTATATAGATTCACACTGTCCCCTATATAGACACACACACTGTCCCCTATACAGACACACACTGTCCCCTATATAGATTCACACTGTCCCCTATATAGATTCACACTGTCCCCTATATAGATTCACACTGTCCCATATATAGATTCACACTGTCCCCTATATAGATTCACACTGTCCCATATATAGATTCACACTGTCCCCTATATAGATTCACACTGTCCCCTATATAGATTCACACTGTCCCCTATATATATTCACACTGTCCCCTATATAGATTCACACACTGTCCCCTATACAGATTCACACTGTCCCCTATATAGATTCACACACTGTCCCCTATATAGACTCACACTGTCCCATATATAGATTCACACTGTCCCCTATATAGATTCACACTGTCCCCTATATAGATTCACACACTGTCCCATATATAGATTCACACTGTCCCATATATAGATTCACACTGTCCCCTATATAGATTCACACTGTCCCATATATAGATGCACACAGTCCCCTATATAGATTCACACACTGTCCCCTATATAGATTCACACTGTCCCATATATAGATTCACACTGTCCCCTATATAGATTTACACTGTCCCCTATATAGATTCACACTGTCCCCTATATAAATTCACACTGTCCCCTATACAGATTCACACTCTCCCCTATATAGATTCACACTGTCCCATATATAGATTCACACTGTCCCCTATATAGATTCACACTGTCCCCTATACAGACACACTGTCCCCTATACAGATTCACACTGTCCCCTATATAGATTCACACTGTCCCATATATTCACACACTGTCCCATATATCACACTGTCCCATATATAGATTCACACTGTCCCCTATACAGACACACTGTCCCCTATATAGATTCACACTGTCCCTATATAGATTCACACTGTCCCCTATATAGATTCACACTGTCCCCTATACAGATTCACACTGTCCCCTATATAGATTCACACTGTCCCATATATAGATTCACACTGTCCCCTATATAGATTCACACTGTCCCATATATAGATTCACACTGTCCCCTATATAGATTCACACTGTCCCATATATAGATTCACACTGTCCCCTATATAGATTCACACTGTCCCATATATAGATTCACACTGTCCCCTATATAGATTCACACTGTCCCATATATAGATTCACACTGTCCCCTATATAGATTCACACTGTCCCCTATACAGATTCACACTGTCCCCTATATAGATTCACACACTGTCCCATATATAGATTCACACTGTCCCATATATAGATTCACACTGTCCCCTATACAGACACACTGTCCCCTATATAGATTCACACTGTCCCCTATATAGATTCACACTGTCCCCTATATAGATTCACACTGTCCCCTATACAGATTCACACTGTCCCCTATATAGATTCACACTGTCCCATATATAGATTCACACTGTCCCCTATATAGATTCACACTGTCCCATATATAGATTCACACTGTCCCCTATATAGATTCACACTGTCCCCTATATAGATTCACACTGTCCCATATATAGATTCACACTGTCCCTATAGATTCACACTGTCCCCTATATAGATTCACACACCCCTATATAGTCCCCTATATAGATTCACACTGTCCCCTATATAGATTCACACTGTCCCCTATATAGATTCACACTGTCCCCTATATAGATTCACACTGTCCCCTATATAGATTCACACTGTCCCCTATATAGATTCACACTGTCCCTATATATTCACACTGTCCCCTATATAGATTCACACTGTCCCCTATACAGATTCACACTGTCCCCTATATAGATTCACACTGTCCCCTATATAGATTCACACTGTCCCCTATATAGATTCACACTGTCCCCTATATAGATTCACACTGTCCCCTATACAGATTCACACTGTCCCCTATATAGATTCACACTGTCCCCTATATAGATTCACACTGTCCCCTATATAGATTCACACTGTCCCCTATATAGATTCACACTGTCCCCTATACAGATTCACACTGTCCCCTATATAGATTCACACTGTCCCCTATATAGATTCACACTGTCCCCTATATAGATTCACACTGTCCCCTATATAGATTCACACTGTCCCCTATATAGATTCACACTGTCCCCTATATAGATTCACACTGTCCCCTATATAGATTCACACTGTCCCCTATATAGATTCACACTGTCCCCTATATAGATTCACACTGTCCCCTATATAGATTCACACTGTCCCCTATATAGATTCACACTGTCCCATATATAGATTCACACTGTCCCCTATATAGATTCACACTGTCCCTATATAGATTCACACTGTCCCCTATATAGATTCACACTGTCCCCTATATAGATTCACACTGTCCCCTATATAGATTCACACTGTCCCCTATATAGATTCACACACTGTCCCCTATATAGATTCACACACTGTCCCATATATAGATTCACACTGTCCCCTATATAGATTCACACTGTCCCATATATAGATTCACACTGTCCCCTATATAGATTCACACTGTCCCCTATATAGATTCACACTGTCCCCTATATAGATTCACACTGTCCCCTATATAGATTCACACTGTCCCCTATATAGATTCACACTGTCCCATATATAGATTCACACTGTCCCCTTTAAAAATGTATATGTTTTACCCATTTCTTCTCCAATTGCAGTACTTGACGACAAATCGATGTCAATCAGCAAACCAGAAGATATTGAAGAGGAGGACGACGACGTTCCAGGTATTGTTTCACACGACACACATCGTTGTTAAATGGCAGCATCATGTGACCTTTGACCTTTTACTGTGATGTAAATAATCACGTGGAGGTGCAGTATGTTGGTCTCCCTCCCTGGTGTGATATTGTGCTA
Organism: Oncorhynchus keta; assembly: GCF_023373465.1. Taxonomy (NCBI): domain Eukaryota; kingdom Metazoa; phylum Chordata; class Actinopteri; order Salmoniformes; family Salmonidae; genus Oncorhynchus; species Oncorhynchus keta. The sequence goes on from NC_068443.1 coordinate 397,406, forward strand.
GTACGCCATGGTGTTTAGGATTATCTCCGTGTGATCTTGGAACAGTTTTTAGTCATTTTAAATATGTTCATTTGCTAACCTGAGAACAGGTGATTTGCTTGGGTTTCACTTTGAAATTTGGTTTAGCAGAATAATCATTCTGGCCACGGCCAGGCTCGTTTCTCATTGCATATTGAATTAAATAGTCTGTGTTTTACGTTTGCTTCATATGAGACTCGTCTGGAATTAACTCCCATCTCTCCTCTCCACAGATCTTGTAGAAAACTTTGATGAGGCGTTAAAGAATGAAGCAGACTAACCAATCCAACTGCAGCCACCTTCTACCCTCCACCTAGTACCAACTACCCAGTACCAACTCAGTACCCCACCTACTACCCAGTACCAACTCAGTACCCCACTTACTACCCAGTACCAACTCAGTACCCCACCTACTACCCAGTACCAAATCAGTACACCACCTACTAACCAGTACCAACTCAGTACCCCACCTACTACCCAGTACCAAATCAGTACACCACCTACTAACCAGTACCAACTCAGTACCCCACCAACTACCCAGTACCAACTCAGTACCCCACCTACTACCCAGTACCAACTCAGTACCCCACCTACTACCCAGTACCAACTCAGTACCCCACCTACTACCCAGTACCAAATCAGTACACCACCTACTAACCAGTACCAACTCAGTACCCCACCTACTACCCAGTACCAACTACCCAGTACCAACTCAGTACCCTACCAACTACCCAGTACCAACTCAGTACCCCACCTACTACCCAGTACCAACTCAGTACCCCACCTACTACCCAGTACCAACTCAGTACCCCACCTACTATCCAGTACCAACTCAGTACCCCACTTACTACCCAGTACCAACTCAGTACCCCACCTACTACCCAGTACCAAATCAGTACACCACCTACTAACCAGTACCAACTCAGTACCCCACCTACTACCCAGTACCAAATCAGTACACCACCTACTAACCAGTACCAACTCAGTACCCCACCAACTACCCAGTACCAACTCAGTACCCCACCTACTACCCAGTACCAACTCAGTACCCCACCTACTACCCAGTACCAACTCAGTACCCCACCTACTACCCAGTACCAAATCAGTACACCACCTACTAACCAGTACCAACTCAGTACCCCACCTACTACCCAGTACCAACTACCCAGTACCAACTCAGTACCCTACCAACTACCCAGTACCAACTCAGTACCCCACCTACTACCCAGTACCAACTCAGTACCCCACCTACTACCCAGTACCAACTCAGTACCCCACCTACTATCCAGTACCAACTCAGTACCCCACCTACTACCCAGTACCAACTCAGTACCTCACCTACTACCCAGTACCAACTCAGTACCCCACCTACTATCCAGTATCCCACCTACTATCCAGTACCAACTCAGTACCCCACCTACTATCCAGTACCAACTCAGTACCCCACCTACTATCCAGTACCAACTCAGTACCCCACCTACTAACCAGTACCAACTCAGTACCTCACCTACTACCCAGTACCAACTCAGTACCTCACCTACTACCCAATACCAACTCAGTACCCCACCTACTATCCAGTACCCCACCTACTACCCAGTACCAACTCAGTACCCCACCTACTATCCAGTACCAACTCAGTACCCCACCTACTAACCAGTACCAACTCAGTACCTCACCTACTAACCAGTACCAACTCAGTACCTCACCTACTACCCAGTGCCAACTCAGTACCCCACCTACTACCCAGTACCAACTCAGTACCCCACCTACTACCCAGTACCAAATCAGTACCCCACCTACTACCCAGTACCAACTCAGTACCCCACCTACTATCCAGTACCAACTCAGTATCCCACCTACTATCCAGTACCAACTCAGTACCCCACCTACTATCCAGTACCAACTCCGTATCCCGCCTACTATCCAGTACCAACTCAGTACCCCACCTACTACCCAGTATCCCACCTACTATCCAGTACCAACCCAGTACCCCACCTACTATCCAGTACCAACTCAGTACCCCACCTACTATCCAGTACCAACTCAGTACCCCACCTACTATCCAGTACCAACTCAGTACCCCACCTACTACCCAGTATCCCACCTACTATCCAGTACCAACTCAGTACCCCACCTACTATCCAGTACCAACTCAGTACCCCACCTACTATCCAGTACCAACTCAGTACCCCACCTCCTATCCAGTACCAACTCAGTACCCCACCTACTACCCAGTACCAACTCAGTACCCCACCTACTATCCAGTACCAAATCAGTACCCCACCTACTACCCAGTACCAACTCAGTACCCCACCTACTATCCAGTACCAAATCAGTACCCCACCTACTACCCAGTACCAACTCAGTACCCCACCTACTATCCAGTGCCCAAACCCTCTATCATGTACCAACTCAGTACCCCACCTACTATCCAGTGCCCAAACCCTCTATCATGTGGGCTCAAACAGGGGCCTGTTCAGGAAGACTGTAATGTTACAGAACGTTCAGCTAAAAGAAATGTAACGTATAGAACAGATATGTCTTGTCAAATGCAATAGGGAATCATGTCTGCTCTATCCATTCTATCGATATCTGTGACGTTCAGAACGTTTCACATTTAACTGAAAACACCCCGGACCTCTCTGTTACGGTGAAACTGTTGTTAAAGAAACGACCGCCATCGTCTGGTATTTTTAACCTCAGAGAAACCGACCTGGGCTCTGTCCCAAATGCCTCCCTATTCATAGTCCGCTACTTTTAACGAGGGCCCCATGTAGGGAATAGGGGAGGCCATTTTGGACAGAGGCCCAGTGTACCAACGCCATAGCGGCAGGGTAGCCTAGTGGTTAGAGAGTTGGACTAGTAACCGGAAGGTTGCAAGTTCAAACCCCCGAGCTGACAAGGTCGTTCTACCCCTGAACAGGCAGTTAACCCCACTGTTCCTAAGCCGTCATTGTAAATAAGAATTTGTTCTTAACTGACTTGCCTAGTTAAATAAAGATAAAATAGCAACAGTATGTGTATTTTAACAGGCTGTCACATGGTACTCTTTGCCTCTTGTACTATTACAGTGAATAAATAAGAGTCTCACTTCGAACACACCTTTACTATCAGCAACAGTTGGCAGTCGAACATCCCAGAAGGTTTAAATGGCCCTTACTATAGCATGGCGACCACCTTCCAACCCAGCCGTGTTGTCAGGACCCGGTTACGAACCCGGGTCTCCGGAGTGAGAAACAGTCACTTAACCAACTGAGCCACGAATAGTCGGCAGAACCCAGAAGATGAGGCAGACACAGCAGTACTTGAGACGGTGTATTTAATGAAGTAAAAAGTGAAGTTCAGGAAAACATGTAACTCCACAACCTCAAAAGGAATTCCACAAGAACAAAGGTAATCCTCCAAGACAAAAAGGTAAATCCACAAGGTGGAAGGTAAAGCATAAAAAGCCTCAAAAGATACTCAAAAAACAAACAAACAAACAAGAACAAAAAAACAGAATTCCACAAGAGAGTCCACCGGGATCAACAAGAGTTCTCAGAGTACTAGGGCTGGGTGCTAACATACAAACACAGAGCAAAGGACTGTGGAAAACAAAGGGTTTAAATACAATCAGGGGAAACGAGGCACAGGTGCAAATAATAATGGGGATCAAGGGAAAACAAAAGGTCAAAAGGCACAATGGGTTCATCTAGTGACCAAAAACCGGAACAACCCTGGCCAAATCCTGACATGGGAGGGGTTGAATGGAGCTGAAGGGTGGGACTGGATGGTGTTCAGAGATAGATGGGAGGGGTTGAATGGAGCTGAAGGGACTGGATGGTGTTCAGAGATAGATGGGAGGGGTTGAATGGAGCTGAAGGGACTGGATGGTGTTCAGAGATAGATGGGAGGGGTTGAATGGAGCTGAAGGGTGGGACTGGATGGTGTTCAGAGATAGATGGGAGGGGTTGAATGGAGCTGAAGGGACTGGATGGTGTTCAGAGATAGATGGGAGGGGTTGAATGGAGCTGAAGGGACTGGATGGTGTTCAGAGATAGATGGGAGGGGTTGAATGGAGCTGAAGGGACTGGATGGTGTTCAGAGATAGATGGGAGGGGTTGAATGGAGCTGAAGGGTGGGACTGGATGGTGTTGAGAGATAGATGGGAGGGGTTGAATGGAGCTGAAGGGTGGGACTGGATGGTGTTCAGAGATAGATGGGAGGTGTTGAATGGAGCTGAAGGGTGGGACTGGATGGTGTTCAGAGATAGATGGGAGGGGTTGAATGGAGCTGAAGGGTGGGACTGGATGGTGTTCAGAGATAGATGGGAGGGGTTGAATGGAGCCAAATCCTGACACGTGTCAGACATCATTAGACTTATTGATTTGTTTTTCTTCCTGTGTGTATTAAAAACAAAATATGTGATCCATTTTAATATTTCGTTTGCTGTGTTTTTATTGGCTGTATTAGGGATATTAGGGATGTTAGCTGTGTTAGGGATGTAAGCTGTGTTAGGGATATTAGCTGTGTTAGGGATATTAGCTGTGTTAGGGATATTAGCTGTATTAGGGATATTAGCTGTGTTAGGGATATTAGCTGTGTTAGGGATATTAGCTGTGTTAGGGATATAAGCTGTGTTAGGGATATTAGCTGTGTTAGGGATATTAGCTGTGTTAGGGATATTAGCTGTGTTAGGGATATTAGCTGTATTAGGGATATTAGCTGTGTTAGGGATGTAAGCTGTGTTAGGGATATTAGTGTTTTATTCACTGTATTAGGGATATTAGCTGTGTTAGGGATATTAGCTGTGTTAGGGATATTAGCTGTGTTAGGGATATTAGCTGTGTTAGGGATATTAGCTGTATTAGGGATATTAGCTGTGTTAGGGATATTAGCTGTGTTAGGGATATAAGCTGTGTTAGGGATATTAGCTGTGTTAGGGATATTAGCTGTGTTAGGGATATTAGCTGTATTAGGGATATTAGCTGTGTTAGGGATATAAGCTGTGTTAGGGATATTAGCTGTATTAGGGATATTAGCTGTGTTAGGGATATTAGCTGTATTAGGGATATAAGCTGTGTTAGGGATATTAGTTGCATTAGGGATATTAGCTGTGTTAGGGATATTAGCTGTATTAGGGATAACAACATTGTTTTTTATTAGCTGTGTTAGGGATATTAGCTGTATTAGGGATATTAGCTGTGTTAGGGATATTAGCTGTATTAGGGATAACAACATTGTGGTTTTATTAGCTGTGTTAGGGATATTAGCTGTATTAGAGATAAGAACATTGTGTTTTATTAGCTGTGTTAGGGATATTAGCTGTATTAGGGATATTAGCTGTGTTAGGGATATTAGCTGTATTAGGGATATTAGCTGTGTTAGGGATATTAGCTGTGTTAGGGATAACAACATTGTGGTTTTATTAGCTGTGTTAGGGATATTAGCTGTATTAGGGATAACAACATTGTGGTTTTATTAGCTGTATTAGGGATATTAGCTGTGTTAGGGATATTAGCTGTATTAGAGATAAGAACATTGTGTTTTATTAGCTGTGTTAGGGATATTAGCTGTATTAGGGATATTAGCTGTGTTAGGGATATTAGCTGTGTTAGGGATATTAGCTGTATTAGGGATGTTAGCTGTGTTAGGGATATTAGCTGTATTAGGGATGTTAGCTGTGTTAGGGAAATTAGCTGTGTTAGGGATAACAACATTGTTTTTTATTAGCTGTGTTAGGGATAACAACATTGTTTTTTATTAGCTGTGTTAGGGATATTGGCTGTGTTAGGGATATCAACATTGTGGTTTTATTAGCTGTGTTAGAGGTATTAGCTGTATTAGGGATATTAGCTGTATTAGGGATATTAGCTGTGTTAGGGATATTAGCTGTGTTAGGGATATTAGCTGTGTTAGGGATATTAGCTGTATTAGGGATATTAGCTGTATTAGGGATATAAGCTGTGTTAGGGATATTAGTTGCATTAGGGATATTAGCTGTATTAGGGATATTAGCTGTATTAGGGATATTAGCTGTGTTAGGGATATTAGCTGTATTAGGGATATTAGCTGTGTTAGGGATATTAGCTGTATTAGGGATAACAACATTGTGGTTTTATTAGCTGTGTTAGGGATATTAGCTGTATTAGAGATAAGAACATTGTGTTTTATTAGCTGTGTTAGGGATATTAGCTGTATTAGGGATATTAGCTGTGTTAGGGATATTAGCTGTATTAGGGATATTAGCTGTGTTAGGGATATTAGCTGTGTTAGGGATAACAACATTGTGGTTTTATTAGCTGTGTTAGGGATATTAGCTGTATTAGGATAACAACATTGTGGTTTTATTAGCTGTATTAGGGATATTAGCTGTGTTAGGGATATTAGCTGTATTAGAGATAAGAACATTGTGTTTTATTAGCTGTGTTAGGGATATTAGCTGTATTAGGGATATTAGCTGTGTTAGGGATATTAGCTGTGTTAGGGATATTAGCTGTGTTAGGGATAACAACATTGTGTTTTATTGGCTGTGTTAGGGATATTAGCTGTATTAGGATAACAACATTGTGTTTTATTAGCTGTGTTAGGGATATTAGCTGTATTAGGGATAACAACATTGTTTTTTATTAGCTGTGTTAGGGATATTGGCTGTGTTAGGGATATCAACATTGTGGTTTTATTAGCTGTGTTAGAGGTATTAGCTGTATTAGGGATATTAGCTGTATTAGGGATATTAGCTGTGTTAGGGATATTAGCTGTGTTAGGGATATTAGCTGTGTTAGGGATATTAGCTGTATTAGGGATGTTAGCTGTGTTAGGGAAATTAGCTGTGTTAGGGATAACAACATTGAATAGTTGAGATACAATGTGTGTGTCTGAACTGGCACCCTATATGGGGCTCTGGTGCATAGTGTAATGTTGTGTAGGAAATAGCTGCCAACTGGGAGGAAGCCTGTGCATAGTGTAATGGTGTGTAGGAAATAGCTGCCATGTGGGAGGAAGCCTGTGCATAGTGTAATGGTGTGTAGGAAATAGCTGCCATGTGGGAGGAAGCCTGTGCATAGTGTAATGGTGTGTAGGAAATAGCTGCCATGTGGGAGGAAGCCTGTGCATAGTGTAATGGTGTGTAGGAAATAGCTGCCATGTGGGAGGAAGCCTGTGCATAGTGTAATGGTGTGTAGGAAATAGCTGCCAACTGGGAGGAAGCCTGTGCATAGTGTAATGGTGTGTAGGAAATAGCTGCCATGTGGGAGGAAGCCTGTGCATAGTGTAATGGTGTGTAGGAAATAGCTGCCAACTGGGAGGAAGCCTGTGCATAGTGTAATGGTGTGTAGGAAATAGCTGCCAACTGGGAGGAAGCCTGTGCATAGTGTAATGGTGTGTAGGAAATAGCTGCCATGTGGGAGGAAGCCTGTGCATAGTGTAATGGTGTGTAGGAAATAGCTGCCATGTGGGAGGAAGCCTGTGCATAGTGTAATGGTGTGTAGGAAATAGCTGCCAACTGGGAGGAAGCCTGTGCATAGTGTAATGGTGTGTAGGAAATAGCTGCCATGTGGGAGGAAGCCTGTGCATAGTGTAATGGTGTGTAGGAAATAGCTGCCAACTGGGAGGAAGCCTGTGCATAGTGTAATGGTGTGTAGGAAATAGCTGCTAACTGGGAGGAAGCCTGTGCATAGTGTAATGGTGTGTAGGAAATAGCTGCCATGTGGGAGGAAGCCTGTGCATAGTGTAATGGTGTGTAGGAAATAGCTGCCATCTGGGAGGAAGCCTGTGCATAGTGTAATGGTGTGTAGGAAATATCTGCCATGTGGGAGGAAGCCTGTGCATAGTGTAATGGTGTGTAGGAAATAGCTGCCATGTGGGAGGAAGCCTGTGCATAGTGTAATGGTGTGTAGGAAATATCTGCCATGTGGGAGGAAGCCTGTGCATAGTGTAATGGTGTGTAGGAAATAGCTGCCATGTGGGAGGAAGCCTGTGCATAGTGTAATGGTGTGTAGGAAATAGCTGCCATGTGGGAGGAAGCCTGTGCATAGTGTAATGGTGTGTAGGAAATAGCTGCCATGTGGGAGGAAGCCTGTGCATAGTGTAATGGTGTGTAGGAAATAGCTGCCAACTGGGAGGAAGCCTGTGCATAGTGTAATGGTGTGTAGGAAATAGCTGCCAACTGGGAGGAAGCCTGTGCATAGTGTAATGGTGTGTAGGAAATATCTGCCATGTGGGAGGAAGCCTGTGCATAGTGTAATGGTGTGTAGGAAATATCTGCCATGTGGGAGGAAGCCTGTGCATAGTGTAATGGTGTGTAGGAAATATCTGCCATGTGGGAGGAAGCCTGTGCATAGTGTAATGGTGTGTAGGAAATAGCTGCCAACTGGGAGGAAGCCTGTGCATAGTGTAATGGTGTGTAGGAAATATCTGCCATGTGGGAGGAAGCCTGGAGGAAGCCTGTGCATAGTGTAATGGTGTGTAGGAAATAGCTGCCATGTGGGAGGAAGCCTGTGCATAGTGTAATGGTGTGTAGGAAGCTGCTGTGCCTGTGCATAGTGTAATGGTGTGTAGGAAATAGCTGCCATGTGGGAGGAAGCCTGTGCATAGTGTAATGGTGTGTAGGAAATATCTGCCATGTGGGAGGAAGCCTGTGCATAGTGTAATGGTGTGTAGGAAATAGCTGCCATGTGGGAGGAAGCCTGTGCATAGTGTAATGGTGTGTAGGAAATAGCTGCCATGTGGGAGGAAGCCTGTGCATAGTGTAATGGTGTGTAGGAAATAGCTGCCATGTGGGAGGAAGCCTGTGCATAGTGTAATGGTGTGTAGGAAATATCTGCCATGTGGGAGGAAGCCTGTGCATAGTGTAATGGTGTGTAGGAAATAGCTGCCATGTGGGAGGAAGCCTGTGCATAGTGTAATGGTGTGTAGGAAATAGCTGCCATGTGGGAGGAAGCATGTGCATAGTGTAATGGTGTGTAGGAAATAGCTGCCATGTGGGAGGAAGCCTGTGCATAGTGTAATGGTGTGTAGGAAATAGCTGCCATGTGGGAGGAAGCCTGTGCATAGTGTAATGGTGTGTAGGAAATAGCTGCCATGTGGGAGGAAGCATGTGCATAGTTTTGTTATTTTCTTATAACATATTTAGATTGTTCTAGTTATTGAGGGCTCCAAAGCAGCCTGGATCTGCATGGTCCCGAGTGGAGCAGTGGTCTCAGGCTAGAGGTGCCGTTACAGACCCCGGTTCGATCCCGGGCTGCATCACAGCAGTCGTTCAGGTTTGGCCGGGTTAGGCCGTCATTGTAAAAAATGATTTGCTCCTAACTTACTTAACTGGTTAAATAAAGAATCACAAGACTACAGAATAGACCCTCACCAGGAATGTGTGACAGTGTAGAGGCTATTTTCTACCCTAGGTCACCTCTTTGCCAGACTATGATACCTCTGGTTCAAAGTCTGTGATTAATGCCATAGGTTTGGAAAATACCTCTCACAAACCAGAATGTTAAATATAATTATATTTGAACATACTTTTCCGGTTGTCCGTGTGGTTGGTACTTTTGCAGGGAGGAAGGTGAGACACTATGCATCCACAGAGAAGTATAACTAAGTCACCTGTTCAGAGCGCAGGTCACCTGAGACATGCGCACCAGATGAAAACAGACGCGTTCATACCTGCCGAGATCGTGCACGTGTTTACATGGTTCTATCTACGCATGCTTCAGGTGAGCGCTTTGAAAAGTTTATCTCATTCTACTTTCCTGCGGATATATTCTCTCACATTCCTTCCTCCGAAAAGGACCAACCGCACGGACAAGCAAGTTCACATATAATTTAATTCAATATACTGTCTGGAAACAACTTTCCTGATCATTAATTTCTGCCTGACATAAGAATTCATTGCAAATTCAACATCGGGGCTTCAGGCTAATCACATCATTGCATGGTTCCACAGCCAATGTGAAAGCCTATATCAAAATGATTGCCATCGGTTACGTTTAATTATGGAGTTCTATCTCATATGTAGTACACTACTTTTGACTGCGTTGAACTAGATAGGGAATTGGGTGTCGTTTTAAGACGTATTTCCTCAGGATCAAGGGGCGCTGTGCTGCTGTTTATTCTTGCTCTGGCTTTGCGGCCTTTTCTGTTGCCTGGAAAAGCCCTCTCACAAGGTTATGAAATGAGTGTCATTTTGATTTAACGGTGGAGCTCGTTTTTTAATCCCGGACTCGGTCACTATTCGGATGGGTTGAGCCAAGATGTCGTGCTTTTTACTGCTGTCGCAGCTCCGGTAACCGTTCCTCATGTTAACCCTTGGGGGAGGAGGGATTCTTGAGTGCTGTCGCACAACTATTACTTTCCGACTTCTGCTGTTCGAGTCTGGCAACAACAGAACTGGAAGTGGTTGTGGGTTTTGGTTTTCACGGCGAGACTTGTAAAATCTCATTTTTTTTTAAAGGCGATCGTTGTAAATGATCTCTCTGCGTGTGTGTGTGTGTGAGGGAGAATGAGGGATACCAACGGGAGGATTTCGTGGCACTACTCGGGATGATGGGAATTCCACCGGTGAGTATAGTTTATACCGTCGGTTTGTTTTTCCATGTAATCTAGTCTCTGACGGTACACAGTCACTAGGCTTCGGCCATTGCGTTGAGTCCTAATGCTGGGGATTATGTATTATATTTATGGCAGTCTGGAAGTCCTCATTATAAGATCTGATAGGGACATTTTTATAAAGATGACGCATATGTGACTAATTGTGACTAATTGTAACATTGCCTACTTAAGTATCTTGTCTCTCGTTAGCCGCCAAACGTTGAGCAAAGCCACACAAACAACATTAGCAGGCGAGCTAACAGACGGGATATAAAGCAGGCTAATGTCTTGGCTGGTAGTGGACTACATTTAGACTGCTTTAGGGTGTCCGCTTTGTTCAGAAACAATCGGTGCCCCAGGCTTTTAGCCATAATAATAATAATAATATAGGACGATATGCCTGTCCATGATCACAGCAACACAGTAAGTAGCCCCTGGTCAACTCGACCAGCCGCAACATTATACTGGTGATTTACAGGCGACGATATATCCGTTGTCCAAAACAGCTACTTGGAAACATTATCTCTGGTGCTGCTATTTAGCTACATTTGATCACGTTGATACAACATTGTAGCCTTCACGTTATTGACTGTAACTTGTGCTGCCTCTGCATTACATTTAGGTTTTAGCTACTAGCATATGACCCCGGCATCAGACCCTTGTGCTGATGGCAAACCCCATAAACTGCCTGGCCACAAGTTAACCATAAACGACTAAATAGCTGTTGCTTCTTTTAATGATAGCTAAGCTATTAAGTTATAGTCTATTATGAAATGTAACGACCTAGGGTTCCATTATTGTTGACAAGGTACTGAATGTGACTTAAGTTGAGCCTATTTTTGACCTGTTATGGCTTCAACTACTTCACACAGCTTTTGTTGGGTAAGTGGTTTCAAGAGGCCAGACTAACTATCAACTGTTTAAAACACTCTATTTACGGGGATGATTCCAGCAGGGGACCCCCCCCCCTCCACAACCTCGCACACCAGGTGAACCAGGGCACCCACACTTAATGGAATAATAATAATAATAATAATAATAATAATAAGCTTAAGTATTGAACTCATTCCTTGTGTAGGATGGTTGTGTTAGAGTAAGTGGAAGATCCTGGCCTATCCAAGGAGCGAGGAGACGTATTTATCAAGCGTCTTGAAGTTGGATTGCAGATTGAGCCCTTCAGCCTTTGTAGATCCCCATTTTTAAAAAGAGAACACGGACCAGTTCCCTTATTCACAAAACATCTCAGAAAAGGTTCCAGGAATCCAGTTAACCTGTTTTTATAAGACTAAAAATACTCCCAGCTCAGAGTAGGTTTTAGGGTGATAAGACACTGCTCAGAGTAGGTTTTAGGGGGATAAGACACTGCTCAGAGTAGGTTTTAGGGTGATAAGACTACTGCTCAGAGTAGGTTTGAGGGGGATAAGACACTGCTCAGAGTAGGTTTTAGGATAAGACACTGCTCAGAGTAGGTTTTAGGATAAGACACTGCTCAGAGACACTGCTCAGAGTTGGTTTTAGGATAAGACACTGCTCAGAGTAGGTTTGAGGGGATAAGACACTGCTCAGAGTAGGTTTGAGGCTCAGAGTAGATAAGACACTGCTCAGAGTAGGTTTTAGGGGGATAAGACACTGCTCAGAGTAGGTTTTAGGGGGATAAGACACTGCTCAGAGTAGGTTTGAGGGGGATAAGACACTGCTCAGAGTAGGTTTGAGGGGGATAAGACACTGCTCAGAGTAGGTTTTAGGGGGATAAGACACTGCTCAGAGTAGGTTTGAGGGGGATAAGACACTGCTCAGAGTAGGTTTGAGGGGGATAAGACACTGCTCAGGGTAGGTTTTAGGATAAGATGCTGCACAGGGTAGGTTTTAGGGGGATTGTTAAGACAGTTCAGTTATTAGCTTAGTGCAGTGGTCTCCAAGGCATTCCAAGTCGATCGCCAAACATTTCTGTAAAAAAACAAACAAAGATAAAGCCTTGCGTTTCTTCTTTTATTATTTGTTTTGTGTTGTCGGTGCACTTGATTTAGCAGGTTTAGTGTCGGAAGGCAAAGTGTTCCCATTTTGAATCATTTCATGTGACTGAAGGTAGAACTTCTACACGCCAGGCCTCGAGAACAAGTGCACCTACAAGCCTACCGTTGGCCAATCGGATAGCTCTGATCACCGTGACTGCACCGTTTCCTCGAGCCATAGACTGTAAAAAGAGAACCTTGAGCTCACTGACAAGTTGATACTGTGAGATTTCAAAACTGTTAAAATAAAATGCGGTTTCTCCCTACTTCCACTCATGCTACAACCGGCACTGCAGCTGTCATGACTACAACCGGCACTGCAGCTGTCATGACTACAACCGGCACTGCAGCTGTCATGACTACAACCGGCCCTTCAGCTGTCATGACTACAACCGGCACTGCAGCTGTCATGACTACAACCGGCACTGCAGCTGTCATGACTACAACCGGCACTGCAGCTGTCATGACTACAACCGGCACTGCAGCTGTCATGACTACAACCGGCACTGCAGCTGTAATGACTACAACCGGCACTGCAGCTGTCATGACTACAACCGGCACTGCAGCTGTCATGACTACAACCGGCACTGCAGCTGTCATGACTACAACCGGCACTGCAGCTGTCATGACTACAACCGGCACTGCAGCTGTCATGAATGACTACAACCGGCACTGCAGCTGTCATGAATGACTACAACCGGCCTTCAGCTGTCATGAATGACTACAACCGGCACTGCAGCTGTCATGAATGACTACAACCGGCACTGCAGCTGTCATGAATGACTACAACCGGCACTTCAGCTGTCATGAATGACTACAACCGGCCTTCAGCTGTCAATGACTACAACCGGCACTTCAGCTGTCATGAATGACTACAACCGGCACTGCAGCTGTAATGATGACTACAACCGGCCCTTCAGCTGTCATGACTACAACCGGCCCTTCAGCTGTCATGACTACAACCGGCACTTCAGCTGTCATGAATGACTACAACCGGCCCTTCAGCTGTCATGAATGACTACAACCGGCCCTTCAGCTGTCATGAATGACTACAACCGGCACTTCAGCTGTCATGAATGACTACAACCGGCCCTTCAGCTGTCATGAATGACTAACCGGCCCTTCAGCTGTCATGAATGACTACAACCGGCCCTGCAGCTGTCATGAATGACTACAACCGGCCCTTCAGCTGTCATGAATGACTACAACCGGCACTGCAGCTGTCATGAATGACTACAACCGGCCCTTCAGCTGTAATGAATGACTACAACCGGCCCTTCAGCTGTCATGAATGACTACAACCGGCCCTTCAGCTGTAATGAATGACTACAACCGGCCCTTCAGCTGTAATGAATGACTACAACCGGCCCTTCAGCTGTCATGAATGACTACAACCGGCCCTTCAGCTGTCATGAATGACTACAACCGGCCCTTCAGCTGTCATGAATGACTACAACCGGCCCTTCAGCTGTAATGAATGACTACAACCGGCCCTGCAGCTGTCATGAATGACTACAACCGGCCTGCAGCTGTAATGAATGACTACAACCGGCCCTTCAGCTGTCATGAATGACTACAACCGGCCCTGCAGCTGTAATGAATGACTACAACCGGCCCTTCAGCTGTCATGAATGACTACAACCGGCCCTGCAGCTGTCATGAATGACTACAACCGGCCCTGCAGCTGTAATGAATGACTACAACCGGCCCTTCAGCTGTCATGAATGACTACAACCGGCCCTGCAGCTGTCATGACTACAACCGGCCCTGCAGCTGTAATGAATGACTACAACCGGCCCTTCAGCTGTCATGAATGACTACAACCGGCCCTTCAGCTGTCATGAATGACTACAACCGGCACTGCAGCTGTCAATGACTATAGCAAAGTGTTCTGATAAGCTTCAATTGTTATTATGAATTACTTATCTTTAAAAAAATATATATATATTTTTAGATCAAATAATATTTCGCTATCTGGACATGGGATTAACAACATGAATTGGTTCACGAGTCAGAAATAATGCAGTACAACTTGAGTTTCGTCATCAGCTGTCCTCTTTTCTCAATAAAACAAAAAAAAAAGATTATCATGCTCACTCGGCAAGTAATACAACATACCTGTGATCCTATACATGTTTAAACATCATTTCTACATGGTCTGAGAACATTGGCAGGGCAATTCACAGTGATAATGTATTGGGCTATAGACTACTACAAACCCCTTGGCTACACAACTGTTTTGAATGTTGCGTAGCCTTACACATATTTAAAACAAAGTTATGTTAGGAAATACCATGATAATCTGAGCTGTAGATCTCGGCTTGTATTTTGACTCAAAAGTTGGTGACCATTGGTTTAGGCTACTGTTGCATGTCAGTCTATATTATTCATATAGAATTATCAAAATATTCTTCTAACAACTCCAAAGCTATTGCATGTGGTGCAGGACACCCCCTGACTCGCTGCATGTGGTGCAGGACACCCCCTGACTCGCTGCATGTGGTGCTGGACACCCCCTGACTCGCTGCATGTGGTGCTGGACACCCCCTGACTCGCTGCATGTGGTGCTGGACACCCCCTGACTCGCTGCATGTGGTGCTGGACACCCCCTGACTCGCTGCATGTGGTGCTGGACACCCCCTGACTCGCTGCGTGTGGTGCTGGACACCCCCTGACTCGCTGCGTGTGGTGCTGGACACCCCCTGACTCGCTGCGTGTGGTGCTGGACACCCCCTGACTCGCTGCGTGTGGTGCTGGACACCCCCTGACTCGCTGCGTGTGGTGCTGGACACCCCCTGACTCGCTGCGTGTGGTGCTGGACACCCCCTGACTCGCTGCGTGTGGTGCTGGACACCCCCTGACTCGCTGCGTGTGGTGCTGGACACCCCCTGACTCGCTGCGTGTGGTGCTGGACACCCCCTGACTCGCTGCGTGTGGTGCTGGACACCCCCTGACTCGCTGCGTGTGGTGCTGGACACCCCTGACTCGCTGCGTGTGGTGCTGGACACCCCTGACTCGCTGCGTGTGGTGCTGGACACCCCTGACTCGCTGCGTGTGGTGCTGGACACCCCCTGACTCGCTGCGTGTGGTGCTGGACACCCCCTGACTCGCTGCGTGTGGTGCTGGACACCCCCTGACTCGCTGCGTGTGGTGCTGGACACCCCCTGACTCGCTGCGTGTGGTGCTGGACACCCCCTGACTCGCTGCGTGTGGTGCTGGACACCCCCTGACTCGCTGCGTGTGGTGCTGGACACCCCCTGACTCGCTGCGTGTGGTGCTGGACACCCCCTGACTCGCTGCGTGTGGTGCTGGACACCCCCTGACTCGCTGCGTGTGGTGCTGGACACCCCCTGACTCGCTGCGTGTGGTGCTGGACACCCCCTGACTCGCTGCGTGTGTGCTGGACACCCCTGACTCGCTGCGTGTGGTGCTGGACACTCCCTTGACTCCTGCGTGTGGTGCTGATGACACCCCTTGACTCCTGCGTGTGGTGCTGATGACACCCCTGACTCCTGCGTGGGTGCTGACACCCCTGACTCGCTGCGTGTGGTGCTGGACACCCCCTGACTCGCTGCGTGTGGTGCTGATGACACCCCCTGACTCGCTGCGTGTGGTGCTGATGACACCCCTGACTCTCTGCGTGTGGTGCTGATGACACCCCTGACTCCTGCGTGTGGTGCTGGACACCCCTGACTCTCTGCGTTGTTCACTTCTCAAGACAGCTGTTTGTTTATTTACTTATTTAACTAGGCAGGTCAGCACAGAACAAATTCTTATTTTCAATGATGGCCTAGGAACAGGGGCAGAACGACAGATTTTTACCTTGTCAGCTCTGGGATTCAATCCAGCAGCCTTTCGGTTACTGACCCAACACTCTAACAACTAGGATACCTGCCGCCCCTCCCCTCTAACCACTTTACCTGGTCATACTTAACTGGTTTGGACCGCTCATGAGGTCCCCTAAATATCTGTCCACTTGGTGGGACTTATATGACTAAAGAGGCTTCATGCATATATTTTATTTTGACCCATAACAGGAGGAGTAAAATCTCTCATCAGCACTTGTTCCACAGCCTCTGATCATAGTTCAGTAGTCCTACTTTGAGAAGCTTGATACATACGGAACCGGGTTTTGTTTGTCTCTGACAAGGCTAAATAACAATCTGAGACAGTGTTTGTAGATGTGAAAATGAATATTGGACTGTAATCAGAAAATACTTTTATGCCGTCATCATCATATTGATGTTGTAAAACTAGTCAACGTTTACCTTGGTCAATGCTGATCTCATCTGACCTCTCTCCCTTCTGGAGAGCGGATAGTAACTCACACAGGAGATACAGTATTTACTAACGCATGATGTCTTAACTATGGGGTGGTTCCACGCGGCAGAACCTCTGGGGTGGTTCCTCGCGGCAGAACCTCCTACTGGGGTGGTTCCTCTGATGACAGGCAGAACCTCTACGGAATCAAAAGTAGTGCACTATTTAGGGTTTAGTTGGGGACCCGGCCTATGGTGGTAGTTGGGGACCCGGCCTATGGTGGTAGTTGGGGACCCGGCCTATGTCTTACCTATAGAATGGGGGTTTGTCTTCAGACTGACTTCTCTGATGTAGGTTGTGGTCTGTGGCAGCTTGTTCCTACTGGGGTTTGTCTCTGATGACAGGCAGCTTGTTCCTACTGGGGTTTGTCTCTGATGACAGGCAGCTTGTTCCTACTGGGGTTTGTCTCTGATGACAGGCAGCTTGTTCCTACTGGGGTTTGTCTCTGATGACAGGCAGCTTGTTCCTACTGGGGTTTGTCTCTGATGACAGGCAGCTTGTTCCTACTGGGGTTTGTCTCTGATGACAGGCAGCTTGTTCCTACTGGGGTTTGTCTCTGATGACAGGCAGCTTGTTCCTACTGGGGTTTCTCTGATGACAGGCAGCTTGTTCCTACTGGGGTTTGTCTCTGATGACAGGCAGCTTGTTCCTACTGGGGTTTGTCTCTGATGACAGGCAGCTTGTTCCTACTGGGGTTTGTCTCTGATGACAGGCAGCTTGTTCCTACTGGGGTTTGTCTCTGATGACAGGCAGCTTGTTCCTAATGGGGTTTGTCTCTGATGACAGGCAGCTTGTTCCTACTGGGGTTTGTCTCTGATGACAGGCAGCTTGTTCCTACTGGGGTTTGTCTCTGATGACAGGCAGCTTGTTCCTACTGGGGTTTGTCTCTGATGACAGGCAGCTTGTTCCTACTGGGGTTTGTCTCTGATGACAGGCAGCTTGTTCCTACTGGGGTTTGTCTCTGATGACAGGCAGCTTGTTCCTACTGGGGTTTGTCTCTGATGACAGGCAGCTTGTTCCTACTGGGGTTTGTCTCTGATGACAGGCAGCTTGTTCCTACTGGGGTTTGTCTCTGATGACAGGCAGCTTGTTCCTACTGGGGTTTGTCTCTGATGACAGGCAGCTTGTTCCTACTGGGGTTTGTCTCTGATGACAGGCAGCTTGTTCCTACTGGGGTTTGTCTCTGATGACAGGCAGCTTGTTCCTACTGGGGTTTGTCTCTGATGACAGGCAGCTTGTTCCTACTGGGGTTTGTCTCTGATGACAGGCAGCTTGTTCCTACTGGGGTTTGTCTCTGATGACAGGCAGCTTGTTCCTACTGGGGTTTGTCTCTGATGACAGGCAGCTTGTTCCTACTGGGGTTTGTCTCTGATGACAGGCAGCTTGTTCCTACTGGGGTTTGTCTCTGATGACAGGCAGCTTGTTCCTACTGGGGTTTGTCTCTGATGACAGGCAGCTTGTTCCTACTGGGGTTTGTCTCTGATGACAGGCAGCTTGTTCCTACTGGGGTTTGTCTCTGATGACAGGCAGCTTGTTCCTACTGGGGTTTGTCTCTGATGACAGGCAGCTTGTTCCTACTGGGGTTTCTCTGATGACAGGCAGCTTGTTCCTACTGGGGTTTGTCTCTGATGACAGGCAGCTTGTTCCTACTGGGGTTTGTCTCTGATGACAGGCAGCTTGTTCCTACTGGGGTTTGTCTCTGATGACAGGCAGCTTGTTCCTTCTGGGGTTTGTCTCTGGGGATGTGTTCCAAATGGCACCTTTATTCCCTTTATAGTGCCCTACTTATGATTGTCTCTGGTCAGTAGTAGTGCACTATATATATATATTATATATATATATATATATATATATATATATATTTATCTATATATATATATATATATATATGGGGTTTATCTCTATATATATATATTGTTCCTATATATATTATATATATATAAAGAGAGAGCTTGTTCCCTTCCTCTCTGTACCTCTGCTTGTCTGTCTTGTCTTAGTATGATGAGCAGTGACTGCATTATTGGGGTGGGGGGGGCGGTCAGAGCAGTGACTGCATTATTGGGTGGGGGCGGTCAGAGCAGTGACTGCATTATTGGGGTGGGGGCGGTCAGAGCAGTGACTGCATTATTGGGGTGGGGGCGGTTGTCAGTGACTGCATTATTGGGTGGGGGGTCGGTCAGAGCAGTGACTGCATTATTGGGGTGGGGGCGGTCAGAGCAGTGACTGCATTATTGGGTGGGGGCGGTCAGAGCAGTGACTGCATTATTGGGTGGGGGCGGTCAGAGCAGTGACTGCATTATTGGGTGGGGGGCGGTCAGAGCAGTGACTGCATTATTGGGTTGGGGGCGGTCAGAGCAGTGACTGCATTATTGGGTGGGGGCGGTCAGAGCAGTGACTGCATTATTGGGTGGGGGGCAGTCAGAGCAGTGACTGCATTATTGGGTGGGGGGGTCAGAGCAGTGACTGCATTATTGGGTGGGGGCGGTCAGAGCAGTGACTGCATTATTGGGGTGGGGGGGCGGTCAGAGCAGTGACTGCATTATTGGGGTGGGGGCGGTCAGAGCAGTGACTGCATTAGTGGGTGGGGGCGGTCAGAGCAGTGACTGCATTAGTGGGTGGGGGGGCGGTCAGAGCAGTGAGTGATTGGGTGGGGGCGGTCAGAGCAGTGAGTGATTGGGGTGGGGGCGGTCAGAGCAGTGAGTGATTGGGGTGGGGGGGCGGTCAGAGCAGTGAGTGATTGGGTGGGGGGGCGGTCAGAGCAGTGAGTGATTGGGTGTGGGGGCGGTCAGAGCAGTGAGTGATTGGGGTGGGGGGCGGTCAGAGCAGTGAGTGATTGGGTGGGGGGCGGTCAGAACAGTGAGTGATTGGGTGGGGGCGGTCAGAGCAGTGAGTGATTGGGGTGGGGTGGGCCGTCAGAACAGTGAGTGATTGGGGTGGGGGGGCGGTCAGAACAGTGAGTGATTGGGTGGGGGGGCGGTCAGAGCAGTGAGTGATTGGGGTGGGGGGGGCGGTCAGAACAGTGAGTGATTGGGGTGGGGGTGCGGTCAGAACAGTGAGTGATTGGGTCATTGCCCTGTCATCACTTTACCTAACGCCTGCTGTAGTAGTCCACTGTCATGGTTACAAGGACGCACCTGCGTCCTTAATGGAACCCTATTCCCTATATATAGTGCACTACTTTAGACCAGAGCCCTATGGGACCCTATTCCCTATATAGTGCACTACTTTAGACCAGAGCCCTATGGAACCCTATTCCCTATATAGTGCACTACTTTAGACCAGAGCCCTATGGAACCCTATTCCCTATATAGTGCACTACTTTAGACCAGAGCCCTATGGAACCCTATTCCCTATATAGTGCACTACTTTAGACCAGAGCCCTATGGGACCCTATTCCCTATATAGTGCACTACCTTATGGGGCGGGCCAACCCTGCTGTGTTTTTGTTTTTAGTCAGTTAAGAACAAATTCTTATTTTCAATGATGTCCTAGGAACCTGCCTGTTCAGGGGCAGAACAACAGATTTGTACCTTGTCAGCTCGGGGGTTTGAACTTGCAACCTTCCGGTTACTAGTCCAACACTCTAACCACTAGGCTACCCTGCCCTGAGACGCTGGATGGGGCGGGGCCAACCCTTACCACACACTGTACATCTCCAGCAGCATTTTCTACTAGCAACCTCCAGTGTCTTCCACCCTGCAGTGTGTGTGGGGGGAGGGGGGGGAGGGGGGAGGGGGGGGAGCTTGCATCTCAAACTAAGTGGAAAATGTGTGGAGTCGGCACCTTTTTGTAAAGCAGTCACCTCAGAATATCAGGTCTCTGGTGTAAAGCCTGGGTCTCTCCTCTCTGGTTTATTGTTTATACTGTCATGACCCTGAAGTTGAAACGGTGTAGGTTCTACTCTGGCCAGGAGTGTTACTGTAATCCAGCTCCTATTGGCCGTGTTACTGTAGTCCAGCTCCTATTGGCCATGTTACTGTAGTCCAGCTCCTATTGGCCATGTTACTGTAGTCCAGCTCCTATTGGCCATGTTACTGTAGTCCAGCTCCTATTGGCCATGTTACTGTAGTCCAGCTCCTATTGGCCATGTTACTGTAATCCAGCTCCTATTGGCCATGTTACTGTAGTCCAGCTCCTATTGGCCGTGTTACTGTAGTCCAGCTCCTATTGGCCGTGTTACTGCAGTTCAGCTCTACTGTTCTGCTCCTATTGGCCGTGTTACTGTAATCCAGCTCCTATTGGCCATGTTACTGTAGTCCAGCTCCTATTGGCCGTGTTACTGTAGTCCAGCTCCTATTGGCCGTGTTACTGTAGTCCAGCTCCTATTGGCCTTGTTACTGTAGTCCAGCTCCTATTGGCCGTGTTACTGTAGTCCAGCTCCTATTGGCCATGTTACTGTAATCCAGCTCCTATTGGCCATGTTACTGCAGTTCAGCTCTACTGTTCTGCTCCTATTGGCCGTGTTACTGTAATCCAGCTCCTATTGGCCATGTTACTGTAGTCCAGCTCCTATTGGCCATGTTACTGCAGTTCAGCTCTACTGTTCTGCTCCTATTGGCCGTGTTACTGTAGTCCAGCTCCTATTGGCCGTGTTACTGTAGTCCAGCTCCTATTGGCCGTGTTACTGTAGTCCAGCTCCTATTGGCCGTGTTACTGTAGTCCAGCTCCTATTGGCCGTGTTACTGTAGTCCAGCTCCTATTGGCCGTGTTACTGTAGTCCAGCTCCTACTGTTCTGTAGTCCAGCTCCTATTTCTGTTACTGTAGTCCAGCTCCTCCCTGAAGTGTTACTGTAGTCCAGCTCCTTTCCCTGTTACTGTAGTCCAGCTCCTATTGGCCGTGTTACTTCTCCAGCTCCTATTGGCCGTGTTACTGTAGTCCAGCTCCTATTGGCCGTGTTACTGTAGTCCAGCTCCTATTGGCCGTGTTACTGTAGTCCAGCTCCTATTGGCCGTGTTACTGTAGTCCAGCTCCTATTGGCCGTGTTACTGTAGTCCAGCTCCTATTGGCCATGTTACTGTAGTCCAGCTCCTATTGGCCATGTTACTGTAGTCCAGCTCTACTGTTCTGCTCCTATTTCTCTCTACCACTTCTCCCTGAAGTGTGCACTCGTTCACTACCACTTCTCCCTGAAGTGTGCACTCGTTCACTACCACTTCTCCCTGAAGTGTGCACGCTTTGTGAGAGAGATACAGGTGACGTAAATGGACACAAACTACGGACCATTTCTTGACGAGCTCAAGTGTGACATGTTTTTGTCGTTGCAGGTATGGGCGCTTGGCGCTGGCCAGACTGGATGAGGAAGTGAGGCTGAGAGAGTGGTCAGCAGAGAGACAACGGCTACCTGGGACTGCAGCAGGAAGAGGACCTTTGGGCAGAGGAGAGAGAGGTCAGCAGAGAGACAACGGCTACCTGGGACTGCAGCAGGAAGAGGACCTTTGGGCAGAGGAGAGAGAGGTCAGCAGAGAGACAACGGCTACCTGGGACTGCGGCAGGAAGAGGACCTTTGGGCAGAGGAGAGAGAGGTCAGCAGAGAGACAACGGCTACCTGGGACTGCGGCAGGAAGAGGACCTTTGGGCAGGTGAGGGGGGAAGGGACTGAGAAGCTTTTGAGTAGATACTACCTGGGACTGCTGCTGAAGACTACCTCTGGGTGGGGGGGGGGGGGCTGAGTGTAGCCTGGGGAGAAGAGACTACATGGGACTGCTTTTGAAGACTACCTCTGGGTGGCGGGGAGAGGAGGGGGGCTGAGAGTAGCCTGGGGAGAAGAGACTACATGGGACTGCTTTTGAAGACTACCTCTGGGTGGTGGGGAGAGGAGGGGGGCTGAGAGTAGCCTGGGGAGAAGAGACGACCTGGGACTGCTACTGGAGAGGACTTCTAAGGGGAGGGGGAGTCATACTGATGGCTATGTTGTTAACCCTGTGGTATGAACAGGTTCCTGCAGCGTGTGTCAGGGTGGAGTTACCTGACCCATGGAGAATTACTTCCAGACAGAGGCCTTCAACCTGGACAAGGTGCTGGATGACTTTGAACAGAACCAAGGTGAGACCAATTAACCAATTAGCCAATTGTCAATGAAGCAATCAGATGTACTGTTGCTGGGCTGAGAGTCGATTCTCCTCTTCTCTCCAGAGTTTTATAGGACATATTATGTGGTTATTAAAGGAGGGTGACGGTGGAGAGGGAATGCAGAGAATAGGATCAGCCTCTCCCTCAGGGTTCTGGGTAATTGGTGTCATATATATTTGGGTTGAGGTGTGTGCGAGCACTTGTCTGTGTTCCAAGTGTGTGTGTGACGTTCACATCGTTCTTCATTTTTAAAGGGTGTTGAATCTGGAGTCCTTAGCGGTGGAACTGTCACATCCGTTTCCCATTAAATCAAACTTTATTCGTCACAAGCGCCCGAATACAACCTTACAGTGATATGCTTACTTTACAAGCCCTTAACCAATGAGAGTTAAGAACATATTGACCTAATAAACTAAAGTAACACAATAACAACGCTATATATACAGGGGGTGCCAAGTCAATGTGCGGGGATAGAGGTTAGTTGAGGTAATTTGTACATGTAGCTAGGGGTATAGTGACTGCATAGATAATAAACAGCGAGTAGCAGCAGTGTTTAAACAGGGGTTTAAACAGGGGGCAGCATCAGGGTTTAAACAGGGGGCAGCAGCATCAATATAAATAGTCCACGTGGCCATTTGATTAAGTGTTGAGCGGTTTTATGGCTTGGGGATAGTAGCTGTTAAGGAGCCTTTTGGACCTAGACTTGACGCTCCGGTACCGTTTGCCTTAGCGGTAGCAGAGAGAACAGTTTGATTTGGGCGACTGGAGTCTGACATCGCCTAGTATATAGGTTCTGGATGCTAGGAAGCTGATGTACTGGGCCGTACGCACTAGCCTCTGTGCCGCCAACTGCTGAGCAGTTGACATACCAGGCGGTGATGCAACCGGTCAGGATGCTCTCGATGGTGCAGCTGTAGAACCTTTTTGAGGATCTGGGGACCCATGCCAAATATTTTCAGTCTCCTGAGGGGGAATAGGTTTTGTCGTGTCCTCTTCACGACTGTCTTGGTGTGTTTGGACCATTCTAGTTTGTTGGTTATGTGGACACCAAGGAACTTAACTCTCGACCGACTCCACTACAGCCCCGTGGTCCACAATCAGTGGTCCACAATCAGCTCATTTTGTGGTCCACAATCAGCTCATTTTGTGGTCCACAATCAGCTCATTTTGTATTTCTCACATTGAGGGAGATGTTGTCTCTGACCTCCCTATTGGCTGTTGGTAATCAGGGCCTACCACTGTTATGCCAGTTGGTCCGCGCATGCTTTGAGTACATTTCCTGGTAATCCGTCTAGCTCCGCGGCTTTGAATGTTGATCTGTTTCAAGGTCTTGCTCATATAAGCTACCGAGAGCGTTATCACACTGTTGTCCGGAACAGCTGATGCTCTCATGCATCCTTCAGTGTTGCTTGCTTTGAAGTGAGCATAAAAGGCATTTAGCTCTTCCGGTAGACTTGCGTCACTGGGCAGCTCACGGCTGGGTTTCCCTTTTGTAGTCTGTAATGGTTTTCAAGCCCTGCCACATTAGGACTCCCGAGTGTCGCATCGGTCTAAGGCACTGCGTCTCAGGCGTCACTACAGACCCTGGTTCGATTCCAGGCTGTATCACAACCCGGTCGTGATTGGGAGTCCCATAGGGCAGAGCAGAATTGGCTCAGCGTCGTCCGGTTTAGGGTTTGGCCGGGGTAGGCCATCATTGTAAATAGGAGTTTGTTCTTAACTGACTTGCCGAGTTAAATAAAAATTAAAATCAACATTCGATGAGCGTCAGTCGTACAGATTAGTGTCCCACTCCTTGAAAGCAGCAGCTCCTTTAGCTCAGTGAGGATGTTGCCTGTTACCCAAGGCTTCTGGTCGGGATATGTACACCGTCACAGTGGGGACGACGTCGTCGATGCACTTATTGATGAAGCCGATGACTAAGGTGGTGCATTCCTCAATGCCATTGGGTGAATCCCGGAACATTTTCCAGTCTGTCAAAACAGTCCTGTGGCGTAGCATCCACGTCATCTGACCACTTCCGTATTGAGCGAGTCTCTGGTACTTCCTGCTTTAGTTTTTGCTTGTAAGCAGGAATCAGGAGTATATATTTATGGTCAGATTTGCCAAATGGAGGGCGAGGGAGAGCTTTGTACGTGTGGAGTAAAGTTGGTCCAGAGTTGATTTATTTTTTACATTTTTCTTCCTCTGGTTGCTGATGTGACAAACTGGATTTAAGTTCCTCCACTGCTTCTGGGTTTCTTGTTTGGGACAACGAGATGTTCCTTCAAACGCTGTGGGGCCTTGCAAGCATTTTAAAGTTAAATGTTACACACAAAATGTGACGATGCTAAATCGTAGCTGGTACCATCAGATTCATTTAGCAGATGCTCTTATCCATTAGTGAGTTCATACCAACTTGTATGTTTTTTTTTTTTGTGCTTGTTCCCTTTTTGGGAATCGAAAAACCACAACCCTGGTGTTGCTCGCGCCAATGTCTTCCAACTGAGCCACACGGGATCAGTTGGCATGAGGTAACACAAGTGCATCAGACAATTTTAAAATTGTTGAAATAGTTAGATGTGTTCCAACACTTTTTCATGGATGGAAGTGTCCTTTAGCTAACTAACTAGTCCAACAGCATGTCCTGATCATCAAAGCATCTATCAGGTCTATTTGACTGACTGGTGTATTGTTGAATCGCATGCACCCCCCTTTAAATATTGATTTACAGAGTATTGACCCCTTGACTTTTTCCACATTTTTGTTAGGTTATGGCCTTATTCTAAAATTTCTAAAATTCATTTTTCCCTCATCAATCTACACATAATAGCCCATAATGAAGCCATGAGGTCAAAGGAATTGTCCGTAGAGCTCTGAGACAGGATGGTGTCAAGGCACAGATCTGGGGAAGGGCACAGTGCCTATGTCATTCTTAAATGAAAGACGTTTGGAACCACCAAGACTCTTCCTAGAGCTGACCACATTGCTAAATTGAGCAATCAGGGGAGAAGGGCCTTGGTCAGGGAGGTGACCAAGAACCTGATGGTCACTCTGACAGAGCTCCTCGGTGGAGATGGGAGAACCTTCCAGAAGGACAACCAGTTCTGCATTTCTCCACCAATCAGGCCTTTATGGTCGAGTGGCCAGACGGAAGCCACTCCTCAGTAAAAGGCACATGACAGCCCGCTTTGAGTTTGCCAAAAGGCCCCTAAAGGACTCTCAGATCATGAGAAACAACATTCTCAGTTCTGATGAAACCAAAGTTGACGCTTGGCATTCAGGCCAAAGACGTCACGTCTGGAGGAAACCAGGCACCGCTCATCACCTGGCCAATACCATCCTTCTGGTGAAGCATGGAGGAGGTGGTAACATCATGTTGTGGGGATGTTATTCAGCTGGGACTGGGAGACTAGTCAGGATTGAGGGAAAGATAAACGGAGCAAAAGTACAGAGATCATTGATGAAACCTGCTCAGGACCTCAGACTGGGGTGAAGGTTCACCTTCCAACAGGACAACGATCCTAAGCACACAGCCAAAGAAAATGTAGGAGTGGCTTCGGGACAAGTCTCTGAATGTCCTTGAGTGGCCCAGCCAGAGCCTGGACTTGGCATCTCTGGAGAGACCTGAAAATGGCTGTGCAGCAATGCTCCCCATCCAACCTGACAAAGCTTGAGAGGATCTACAGAGAAGAATGGGAGAAACTCCCCAAACACAGGTGTGTCAAGCTTGTAGCGTCATACCCAAGAAGACTCGAGGCTGTAATCACTGCCAAAGGTGCTTCAGCAAAGAACTGAGTAAAGGGTCTGAATACTTACACTATCGTTCAAAGTTTTGGGGTCACTTAGAAATGTATTATTTTTAAAAAGAAAAGCAATTTTTTTTTGTCCATTTAAAATAACATCAAATTGATCAGAAATACAGTGTAGACATTGTTAATGTTTTAAATGACTATTGACTATAGGTCCCGGTGCACAATTGAGCAGGAGGACAAGTACATTAGTGTCTAGTTTGAGAAACAGAAGCCTCACAAGTCCTCAGCTGGTAGCTTCATTAAATAGTACCCTCAAAACACCTGTTTCAATGTCAACAGTGAAGAAGCGACTCCGGGACGCTGACCTAGGCAGAATTCTTCTGTCCAGTCTCAACGTTAACAGTGAAGAGGTGACTCCGGGATGCTGGCCTTCCAGGCAGAGTTCCTCTGTCCAGTCTCAACGTTAACAGTGAAGAGGTGACTCCGGGATGCTGACATTCTAGGCAGAGTTCCTCTGTCCAGTGTCTGTGTTATTTTGCCCATCTTAATATTTTATTTTTATTGGCCAGTCTGAGATATGGCCTTTTCTTTGCAACTCTGCCTAGAAAGGCCAGCGCCATGAAAGTAAAGATGTGGCGCCCGGGGGGGATCGTTTCAACTTTTGTGGATCTCAGCTTCTTCTATTCCGACATCATTGTATTCCGTGGATAGCACAGTACAGTGTCTACTGTGTGTTGTTGCTGACTGTGTCTATTTAAGACTAGTGCAGAGATCAGCAGAATAGGGTTGGAGCCATGCTGTGATGAAACTGGATGGGTCATAAAGAGATTGTTTTTTTCCCCCCGCTGTTCCTGAAAGGTGACTCACCGTCGGGTGTGTGTGTGTGTGTGTGTGTTATGGGAAGTGAATGTTCAGGAATGTCGTCGACTCCCACATTCCTCAGACTGTATTCGTGTACCAGAGTGATTGATGGGTCTCAGAGGAGAGAGGGAGAGAACAGGGGAGGAGAGATGGAAGAGAACAGGGGAGGAGAGATGGAGAGAACAGGGGAGGAGAGAGGGAGAGAACAGGGGAGGAGAGAGGGAGAGAACAGGGGAGGAGAGAGGGAAGAGCACAGGGGAGGAGAGATGGAAGAGCACAGGGGAGGAGAGATGGAAGAGCACAGGGGAGGAGAGATGGAGAGATGGAAGGGAGCACAGGGAGGAGAGATGGAAGAGCACAGGGGAGGAGAGATGGAAGAGAACAGGGGAGGAGAGAGAACAGGGAGGAGAGATGGAAGAACAGGGGAGGAGGAAGAGAACAGGGGAGGAGAGATGGAAGAGAACAGGGGAGGGAGAGAACAGGGGAGGAGAGATGGGAGAGAGACAGGGGAGGAGAGAGGGGAGAGAACAGGGGAGGAGAGAGGGAGAACAGGGGAGGAGAGAGGGAGAACAGGGGAGGAGAGATGGAAGAGGGAGAGAAGAGAACAGGGGAGGAGAGAGGGAGAGAACAGGGGAGGAGATGGAGAGGGGGAGAGAGAACAGGGGAGGAGAGATGGAAGAGAACAGGGGAGAGAGGAAGAGCACAGAGATGGGAAGAGAACAGGGGGAGAGAGAGAACAGGGGAGGAGAGAAGAACAGGGGAGGAGAGATGGGGGAGTTGAGAGGGGGAGAACAGGGGAGGACAGAGGGAGAGAACAGGGGAGATGGAAGAGAACAGGGGAGGAGAGATGGAAGAGAACAGGGGAGGAGAGATGGAAGAGAACAGGGGAGGAGAGAGGGAAGAGGAGAACAGGGGAGGAGAGAGGGAGAGAACAGGGGAGGAGAGAGGGAGAGAACAGGGGAGGAGAGAGGGAGAGAACAGGGGAGGAGAGATGGGAGAGAACACAGGGCGAACGGGAGAGAGAAGCCTCTTACTGGCGCAGAGTCCACTATGGGCGACGCCCACCACTCAGTTTAATTTGCGGAGTCTTTCCATACACACAAGCGGTGGGCGGAGCGGGTTTTGTGTAGCTCGGGGTTGTAGTCATTAAGGCAAACCGTTTTTAAACGGAAGCAAACAGACACTAGTTTCTTTTGGACAAATTCAGGTGGTTCCCTCTCCGTTCCGTTTGCTTCAGTTTTTTAAAGAAATGTTCTGTTTCAGAATCGGCCTAATGAGTACGCCCCAGGGCAGCCCCAGGGCATGTTCAGTACAAAAAAAAAAAAAAACGTTTTGGAAAGCTGCAGATAGAACTGACATGATTCCTTGAGTCAGAGGTTTGTTCTACATATCTATTTGAACATTTGCCAACGTTGTGTCCTGCTGAACGCAGCCCTGGAACATGCTTGTCCCTATGTGAAGCCAAAAATAACAAATAATTCATTTAATTTGTAAAGAACATTTCTCACACACAAGGCACACATTTTTAAAATGATGATGATGAAGATGATCCAGAACTGAGACGACAATCAAAGCTATGTACGGGTGTCATCAGATCCGGAGGAGAACCGGATTAGCTGAGGTCCTTGAAAGCTTTTCTAAAGACGTTCTTGAGCCTTAGAGGACAGAGACCCTGCGGCCCTGATAACTTAACAAAATAGAAATGATGTCACTTCAATGATTTTACTGTTAGTTTATATAAGGAAATCAGTCAATTGAAATAAATTAATTAGGCCCTGATCTGCAGTTGAGGCCAGTTGGATGTACTGCCAAATTCTCTAAAATGATGTTGGAGGCGGCTTATGGTAGAGAAATTATCTGTAAACAGTTCTGGTGGACATTCCTGCAGTCAGCACACCAAATGCACATTCCCTCAACCTGTGGCAAAACTGCAAATTTTAGAGTGGCTATCGTCCCCAGCACAAGGTTCATTTCTGCAATGATCATGCTGTTTAGTCGGCTTCCTTGATATGCCACAGCTGTCAGGCGGATGGGTTGTCTTGGTAAAGGGAGAAATGCTCACTAACAGTGACGTAAATATTTGTACAGTGCATTCAGAAAGTATTCAGACCCCTTGACTTAAACCACGTTTCGTTACGGCCTTATTCTTAAATTGATTTAATTGTTTTTAACCCCTCATCAATCTACACACTCACCCCATAATGACATCACAATACCCCATAATGACATCACAATACCCCATAATGACATCACACTCTCCCCATAATGACATCACAATAAAGTGAAAACATTTAAAATATATATATATATTTGTGCAAATGTATTAAAAATTTCAAAACATACCTTATTTACATAAATATTCAGACCCTTTTCTCTGAGACTCAAAATTGAGCTCAGGTGCATCCTGTTTCCATTGATCATCCTTGAGATGTTTCTACAACTTGATTGGAATCCATCTGTGGTAAATTCAATTGATTGGACATGATTTGGAAAGGCACACACCTGTCTATATAAGGTCCCACAGTTGACAGGTGCGTATCAAAGTAAAAACCAAGCCATGAGGTCAAAGGAATTGTCCGTAGAGCTCAGAGACAGGATTGTGTCGAGGCACAGATCTGGGGAAGGGTACCAACATTCTGCAGCATTGAAGGTCTCAAAGAACACAGTGGCCTCCATTTTTTAAATGGAACCAAGTTTGGAACCACCTAGATTCTTCATAGAGCTGGCCGCCGGGCCAAACTGACCAATCAGGGAAAAGGTCCCTTGTCTGGAAGATGACCAGCAACCTGATGGTCACTCTGTCACAGCTCCAGAGTTCTTCTGGAGATGGTCGTCCTTCTGGAAGGTTCTCCCATCTCTGCAGCACTCCACCAATCAGGGCTTTATGGTAGAATGGCCAGACGGAAGCCACTCCTCAGTAAAAGGCACATGACAGCATGCTCGGAGTTTGCCAAGAGGCACCTAAAGGACTCTGACTACAAGAAACAAGATACTCTGGTCTGATGAAACCAAGGTGGTAACTCTGGCCTGAATGCCAAGCGTAACTTCTGGAGGAAACCTGGCACCATCCCTACGGTGAAGCATGGTGGTGGTAGCATCATGCTGTGGTGATGTTTTTCATTTGCAGGGACTGGTAGACTAGTCAGGATCAAGAGCGAGATGAACGGCGCAAAGTACAGAGATCCTTGACGATAACCTGATCCAGAGCGCTCAGGACCTCAGACTGGGGGTGAAGGTTCACTTTCCAACAGGACAAAGAGCCTAAGCTCACAGCCAAGACAACGTAGGAATGGCTTCGGTAGTCAGGTAGTCTCTGAATGTCCTTGAGTGGCCCAGCCAGAGCCTGGACTTGAACCCGATCTAACATCTTTGGAGAGACTTCAAAATAGCTGTGCAGCGACGCTCCCCATCCAACCTGGCAGAGCTTGACAGGATCTGCAGTGAAGAATGGGAGAAACTCCCCAAATACAGGTGTGCCAAGCTTGTGGCGTCATACCCAAGAAGACTTGTGGCTGTAATCGCTGCCAAAGGTGCTTCAACAAAGTACTGAGTAAAGGGTCTGAATACTTATGTAAATGTATTTCTTTTTTTTTTTTACTTGTAATTTGCTGTTGGGGAGGGTAATCACTACACTGTAGTGCTGTAGGACACTGTACTGCTGTAGGACACTGTACTGCTGTAGGACACTGTACTGCTGTAGGACACTACTGCTGTAGGACACTACTGCTGTAGGACACTGTCCTGCTGTAGGACACTGTCCTGCTGTAGGACACTGTCCTGCTGTAGGACACTGTCCTGCTGTAGAACACTGTCCTGCTGTAGGACACTGTCCTGCTGTAGGACACTGTCCTGCTGTAGGACACTGTCCTGCTGTAGGACACTGTCCTGCTGTAGGACACTGTCCTGCTGTAGGACACTGTCCTGCTGTAGGACACTGTCCTGCTGTAGGACACTGTCCTGCTGTAGAACACTGTCCTGCTGTAGGACACTGTCCTGCTGTAGGACACTGTACTGCTGTAGGACACTGTACTGCTGTGGGACACTGTACTGCTGTAGGACACTGTACTGCTGTGGGACACTGTCCTGCTGTGGGACACTGTCCTGCTGTGGGACACTGTCCTGCTGTAGGACACTGTACTGCTGTGGGACACTGTACTGCTGTGGGACACTGTACTGCTGTGGGACACTGTCCTGCTGTGGGACACTGTCCTGCTGTAGGACACTGTCCTGCTGTGGGACACTGTCCTGCTGTGGGACACTGTCCTGCTGTGGGACACTGTCCTGCTGTGGGTCACTGTCCTGCTGTAGGACACTGTACTGCTGTGGGACACTGTACTGCTGTGGGACACTGTACTGCTGTGGGACACTGTACTGCTGTGGGACACTGTCCTGCTGTGGGACACTGTACTGCTGTGGGTCACTGTCCTGCTGTGGGTCACTGTCCTGCTGTAGGACACTGTACTGCTGTAGGACACTGTACTGCTGTAGGGCACTGTACTGCTGTAGGACACTGTACTGCTGTAGGACACTGTACTGCTGTAGGACACTGTACTGCTGTAGGGCACTGTACTGCTGTAGGGCACTGTACTGCTGTAGGACACTGTACTGCTGTAGGGCACTGTACTGCTGTAGGTCACTGTACTGCTGTAGGACACTGTACTGCTGTAGGACACTGTACTGCTGTAGGGCACTGTACTGCTGTAGGTCACTGTACTGCTAGCAGCCGCCTCTGGTGTTTTCTTCCCCCAGCGGTTGGCATCGCTGGTGCGTCATCCCCACCTACTGTGCCCGGGAGATGGTGTCATCATGGTTTTATAGGTCACGTTCCCCTGCTCTGGTGTTGCATGCATCAACCAATGGCTGCATGCCACATCGTTGACTGTGCTGTAGGGTGGCTATAACATATGTGGTTAGCTGATAGTTAAAATACCTATCCAGTCGTTGTAAGATCTGGCAACGCCTGCGCAGAAGAACGTGCCCATAATCGCTCTCTCTCTCTCTCTCTCTCTCTCTCTCT